>NW_025533485.1:702500-862500 GCF_020615455.1 Coregonus clupeaformis | reverse complement strand
CTCCATCCCTCCAACCCTCCATCCCTCCAACCCCTCCATCCCTCCATCCCTCAACCCTCCATCCCTCCAACCCTCCATCCCTCAACCCTCCATCCCTCAACCCTCCATCCCTCCATCCCTCCATCCCTCCATCCCTCCTCCCTCTCAACCCTCCATCCCTCCATCCCTCTAACCCTCCATCCCCAACCCTCCATCCCTCCAACCCTCCATCCCTCCAACCCTCCATCCCTCCATCCCTCTAACCCTCCATCCCTCCATCCCTCCATCCCTCTAACCCTCCATCCCTCCATCCCTCCATCCCTCCATCCCTCCATCCCTCCATCCCTCCAACCCTCCATCCCTCCATCCCTCCATCCCTCCATCCCTCCAACCCTCCATCCCTCCATCCCTCCATCCCTCCGTCCCTCCATCCCTCCATCCCTCCATCCCTCCATCCCTCCAACCCTCCATCCCTCCAACCCTCCATCCCTCCATCCCTCTATCCCTCCATCCCTCCAACCCTCCATCCCTCCGTCCCTCTAACCCTCCATCCCTCCAACCCTCCATCCCTCCATCCCTCCAACCCTCCATCCCTCCATCCCTCTAACCCTCCATCCCTCCATCCCTCCATCCCTCCAACCCTCCATCCCTCCATCCCTCCCTAACCCTCCATCCCTCCATCCCTCCATCCCTCCAACCCTCCATCCCTCCATCCCTCCGTCCCTCCAACCCTCCATCCCTCCAACCCTCCAACCCTCCGTCCCTCCAACCCTCCATCCCTCCATCCCTCCATCCCTCCATCCCTCCAACCCTCCATCCCTCCAACCCTCCATCCCTCCATCCCTCTAACCCTCCATCCCTCCAACCCTCCATCCCTCCAACCCTCCATCCCTCCATCCCTCCATCCCTCCATCCCTCCGTCCCTCCAACCCTCCATCCCTCCATCCCTCCAACCCTCCATCCCTCCAACCCTCCATCCCTCCAACCCTCCATCCCTCCATCCCTCCATCCCTCCATCCCTCCATCCCTCCGTCCCTCTAACCCTCCGTCCCTCCAACCCTCCGTCCCTCCGTCCCTCCATCTCTCTATCCCTCCATCCCTCCATCCCTCCATCCCTCCATCCCTCCGTCCCTCTAACCCTCCATCCCTCCAACCCTCCATCCCTCCATCCCTCCATCCCTCCATCCCTCCATCCCTCCATCCCTCCATCGCTCCAACCCTCCATCCCTCCATCCCTCTAACCCTCCATCCCTCCATCCCTCCATCCCTCCAACCCTCCATCCCTCCATCCCTCCATCCCTCCGTCCCTCTAACCCTCCATCCCTCCAACCCTCCATCCCTCCATCCCTCCATCCCTCCATCCCTCCATCCCTCCGTCCCTCTAATCCTCCATCCCTCCAACCCTCCATCCCTCCATCCCTCTAACCCTCCATCCCTCCATCCCTCCATCCCTCCATCCCTCCATCCCTCCATCCCTCCATCCCTCCAACCCTCCATCCCTCAACCCTCCATCCCTCCAACCCTCCATCCCTCCAACCCTCCATCCCTCCATCCCTCTAACCCTCCATCCCTCCATCCCTCCATCCCTCCATCCCTCCATCCCTCCATCCCTCCATCCCTCCAACCCTCCATCCCTCCATCCCTCCATCCCTCCGTCCCTCTAACCCTCCATCCCTCCAACCCTCCATCCCTCTAACCCTCCATTACTCCATCCCTCCATCCCTCCGTCCCTCTATCCCTCCATCCCTCCATCCCTCTAACCCTCTAACCCTCCATCCCTCCGTCCCTCCATCCCTCTAACCCTCCATCCCTCCATCCCTCCGTCCCTCCATCCCTCCAACCCTCCATCCCTCCATCCCTCCATCCCTCCTAACCCTCCATCCCTCCATCCCTCCATCCCTCCATCCCTCTAACCCTCCTAACCCTCCATCCCTCCATCCCTCCATCCCTCCTAACCCTCCATCCCTCCATCCCTCTAACCCTCCATCCCTCTAACCCTCCAACCCTCCATCCCTCCATCCCTCCATCCCTCCATCCCTCCATCCCTCCATCCCTCTAACCCTCCATCCCTCCAACCCTCCAACCCTCCATCCCTCCAACCCTCCATCCCTCTAACCCTCCAACCCTCCATCCCTCCGTCCCTCCATCCCTCTAACCCTCCATCCCTCCATCCCTCCATCCCTCCATCCCTCCATCCCTCCATCCCTCCGTCCCTCCATCCCTCCATCCCTCCATCCCTCTAACCCTCTATCCCTCCATCCCTCCATCCCTCCAACCCTCTAACCCTCCATCCCTCCGTCCCTCCATCCCTCCATCCCTCCAACCCTCCATCCCTCCATCCCTCCAACCCTCCATCCCTCTAACCCTCCATCCCTCCATCCCTCCAACCCTCCATCCCTCCATCCCTCCAACCCTCCATCCCTCCACCCTCCATCCCTCCATCCCTCCAACCCTCCATCCCTCTAACCCTCTATCCCTCCATCCCTGCATCCCTCTAACCCTCCATCCCTCCATCCCTCCATCCCTCCATCCCTCCATCCCTCCATCCCTCCATCCCTCCAACCCTCCATCCCTCCATCCCTCCATCCCTCCATCCCTCAACCCTCCATCCCTCCATCCCTCCATCCCTCCATCCCTCTAACCCTCCATCCCTCCATCCCTCCATCCCTCCATCCCTCCATCCCTCCATCCCTCCCATCCCTCCATCCCTCTAACCCTCCTGTCCCTCCATCCCTCCATCCCTCCATCCCTCTAACCCTCTAACCCTCCATCCCTCCGTCCCTCCATCCCTCCATCCCTCCATCCCTCTAACCCTCTAACCCTCCATCCCTCCATCCCTCCATCCCTCCAACCCTCCATCCCTCCATCCTCCAACCCTCCATCCCTCCAACCCTCCATCCCTCCATCCCTCCAACCCTCCATCCCTCTAACCCTCTATCCCTCCATCCCTCCATCCCTCTAACCCTCCATCCCTCCTCCCTCCATCCCTCCATCCCTCCATCCCTCCATCCCTCCAACCCTCCATCCCTCCATCCCTCCATCCCTCCATCCCTCCATCCCTCCATCCCTCCATCCCTCCATCCCTCTAACCCTCCATCCCTCCATCCCTCCATCCCTCCATCCCTCCATCCCTCCATCCCTCCAACCCTCCATCCCTCCATCCTCAACCCTCCATCCCTCTAACCCTCCATCCCTCCATCCCTCCAACCCTCCATCCCTCCATCCCTCCAACCCTCCATCCCTCCAACCCTCCATCCCTCCATCCCTCCAACCCTCCATCCCTCCTAACCCTCTATCCCTCCATCCCTCCATCCCTCTAACCCTCCATCCCTCCATCCCTCCATCCCTCCATCCCTCCATCCCTCCAACCCTCCATCCCTCCATCCCTCCAACCCTCCATCCCTCCAACCCTCCATCCCTCCATCCCTCCATCCCTCCATCCCTCTAACCCTCCATCCCTCCATCCCTCCATCCCTCCATCCCTCCATCCCTCCATCCCTCTAACCCTCTATCCCTCCATCCCTCCATCCCTCCATCCCTCCAACCCTCTAACCCTCCATCCCTCCGTGCCTCCATCCCTCCATCCCTCCATCCCTCTAACCCTCTAACCCTCCATCCCTCCATCCCTCCATCCCTCCAACCCTCCATCCCTCCATCCCTCCAACCCTCCATCCCTCCAACCTCCATCCCTCCATCCCTCCAACCCTCCATCCCTCTAACCCTCTATCTCCTCCATCCCTCCATCCCTCTAACCCTCCATCCCTCCATCCCTCCATCCCTCCATCCCTCCATCCCTCCATCCCTCCATCCCTCCAACCCTCCATCCCTCCATCCCTCCAACCCTCCATCCCTCCATCCCTCCATCCCTCCATCCCTCCATCCCTCCATCCCTCCATCCCTCCATCCCTCCTAACCCTCTAACCCTCCATCCCTCCATCCCTCCATCCCTCCATCCCTCCAACCCTCCATCCCTCCATCCCTCCAACCCTCCATCCCTCCAACCCTCCATCCCTCCATCCCTCCAACCCTCCATCCCTCTAACCCTCTATCCCTCCATCCCTCCATCCCTCTAACCCTCCATCCCTCCATCCCTCCATCCCTCCAACCCTCCATCCCTCCATCCCTCCATCCCTCTAACCCTCTAACCCTCCATCCCTCCATCCCTCCATCCCTCTAACCCTCTAACCCTCCATCCCTCCATCCCTCTAACCCTCCATCCCTCTAACCCTCTAACCCTCCATCCCTCCATCCCTCCATCCCTCTAACCCTCTAACCCTCCATCCCTCCATCCCTCCATCCCTCCATCCCTCCAACCCCTCCATCCCTCCATCCCTCTAACCCTCCATCCCTCCATCCCTCCATCCCTCCATCCCTCCATCCCTCCATCCCTCCATCCCTCCATCCCTCCAACCCTCCAACCCTCCATCCCTCCATCCCTCCATCCCTCCGTCCCTCCGTCCCTCCAACCCTCCATCCCTCCATCCCTCCATCCCTCCATCCCTCCGTCCCTCTAACCCTCCGTCCCTCCAACCCTCCGTCCCTCCGTCCCTCTAACCCTCCATCCCTCTAACCCTCCATCCCTCCATCCCTCCTTCCCTCCAACCCTCCAACCCTCCATCCCTCCATCCCTCTATCCCTCTAACCCTCCATCCCTCCGTCCCTCCATCCCTCCATCCCTCCATCCCTCCATCCCTCTAACCCTCTAACCCTCCATCCCTCCGTCCCTCCATCCCTCCATCCCTCCAACCCTCCGTCCCTCCATCCCTCTAACCCTCCATCCCTCTAACCCTCCGTCCCTCCATCCCTCCATCCCTCCATCCCTCTAACCCTCCATCCCTCTAACCCTCTAACCCTCCATCCCTCCGTCCCTCCATCCCTCTAACCCTCCAACCCTCCATCCCTCCGTCCCTCCATCCCTCTAACCCTCCATCCCTCCATCCCTCCATCCCTCCATCCCTCCATCCCTCCATCCCTCTAACCCTCTATCCCTCCATCCCTCCATCCCTCTAACCCTCTAACCCTCCATCCCTCCGTCCCTCCAACCCTCCATCCCTCCATCCCTCCATCCCTCCATCCCTCCATCCCTCCATCCCTCTAACCCTCTATCCCTCCATCCCTCCATCCCTCTAACCCTCTAACCCTCCATCCCTCCGTCCCTCCATCCCTCTAACCCTCCATCCCTCCATCCCTCCATCCCTCCATCCCTCCAACCCTCCATCCCTCCATCCCTCCATCCCTCTAACCCTCCATCCCTCCATCCCTCCATCCCTCCATCCCTCTAACCCTCTAACCCTCCATCCCTCCATCCCTCCATCCCTCTAACCCTCCATCCCTCCATCCCTCTAACCCTCCATCCCTCCTAACCCTCCAACCCTCCATCCCTCCATCCCTCCATCCCTCCATCCCTCCATCCCTCCATCCCTCCATCCCTCCATCCCTCTAACCCTCCATCCCTCCAACCCTCCAACCCTCCATCCCTCCAACCCTCCATCCCTCTAACCCTCCAACCCTCCATCCCTCCGTCCCTCCATCCCTCTAACCCTCCATCCCTCCATCCCTCCATCCCTCCATCCCTCCATCCCTCCATCCCTCCGTCCCTCCATCCCTCCATCCCTCCATCCCTCTAACCCTCTATCCCTCCATCCCTCCATCCCTCTAACCCTCTAACCCTCCATCCCTCCGTCCCTCCATCCCTCTAACCCTCTATCCCTCCATCCCTCCATCCCTCCATCCCTCCAACCCTCCATCCCTCTAACCCTCCATCCCTCCATCCCTCCAACCCTCCATCCCTCCATCCCTCCAACCCTCCATCCCTCCAACCCTCCAACCCTCCATCCCTCCAACCCTCCATCCCTCCATCCCTCTAACCCTCCATCCCTCCAACCCTCCAACCCTCCATCCCTCCAACCCTCCATCCCTCTAACCCTCCAACCCTCCATCCCTCCGTCCCTCCATCCCTCTAACCCTCCATCCCTCCATCCCTCCATCCCTCCATCCCTCCATCCCTCCATCCCTCCGTCCCTCCATCCCTCCATCCCTCCATCCCTCTAACCCTCTATCCCTCCATCCCTCCATCCCTCTAACCCTCCATCCCTCCATCCCTCTAACCCTCCATCCCTCTAACCCTCTAACCCTCCATCCCTCCATCCCTCCATCCCTCTAACCCTCTAACCCTCCATCCCTCCATCCCTCCATCCCTCCATCCCTCCAACCCTCCATCCCTCCATCCCTCTAACCCTCCATCCCTCCATCCCTCCATCCCTCCATCCCTCCATCCCTCCATCCCTCCATCCCTCCAACCCTCCAACCCTCCATCCCTCCATCCCTCCATCCCTCCGTCCCTCCGTCCCTCCAACCCTCCATCCCTCCATCCCTCCGTCCCTCTAACCCTCCGTCCCTCCAACCCTCCGTCCCTCCGTCCCTCTAACCCTCCATCCCTCTAACCCTCCATCCCTCCATCCCTCCAACCCTCCAACCCTCCAACCCTCCATCCCTCCATCCCTCTATCCCTCTAACCCTCCATCCCTCCGTCCCTCCATCCCTCCATCCCTCCATCCCTCCATCCCTCTAACCCTCTAACCCTCCATCCCTCCGTCCCTCCATCCCTCCATCCCTCTAACCCTCCGTCCCTCCATCCCTCTAACCCTCCATCCCTCTAACCCTCCGTCCCTCCATCCCTCCATCCCTCCATCCCTCTAACCCTCCATCCCTCTAACCCTCTAACCCTCCATCCCTCCGTCCCTCCATCCCTCTAACCCTCCAACCCTCCATCCCTCCGTCCCTCCATCCCTCTAACCCTCCATCCCTCCATCCCTCCATCCCTCCATCCCTCCATCCCTCCATCCCTCTAACCCTCTATCCCTCCATCCCTCCATCCCTCTAACCCTCTAACCCTCCATCCCTCCGTCCCTCCAACCCTCCATCCCTCCATCCCTCCATCCCTCCATCCCTCCATCCCTCCATCCCTCTAACCCTCTATCCCTCCATCCCTCCATCCCTCTAACCCTCTAACCCTCCATCCCTCCGTCCCTCCATCCCTCTAACCCTCCATCCCTCCATCCCTCCATCCCTCCATCCCTCCAACCCTCCATCCCTCCATCCCTCCATCCCTCTAACCCTCCATCCCTCCATCCCTCCATCCCTCCATCCCTCTAACCCTCTAACCCTCCATCCCTCCATCCCTCCATCCCTCTAACCCTCCATCCCTCCATCCCTCTAACCCTCCATCCCTCTAACCCTCCAACCCTCCATCCCTCCATCCCTCCATCCCTCCATCCCTCCATCCCTCCATCCCTCCATCCCTCTAACCCTCCATCCCTCCAACCCTCCAACCCTCCATCCCTCCAACCCTCCATCCCTCTAACCCTCCAACCCTCCATCCCTCCGTCCCTCCATCCCTCTAACCCTCCATCCCTCCATCCCTCCATCCCTCCATCCCTCCATCCCTCCATCCCTCCGTCCCTCCATCCCTCCATCCCTCCATCCCTCTAACCCTCTATCCCTCCATCCCTCCATCCCTCCAACCCTCTAACCCTCCATCCCTCCGTCCCTCCATCCCTCTAACCCTCTATCCCTCCATCCCTCCATCCCTCCATCCCTCCAACCCTCCATCCCTCTAACCCTCCATCCCTCCATCCCTCCAACCCTCCATCCCTCCATCCCTCCAACCCTCCATCCCTCCAACCCTCCATCCCTCCATCCCTCCAACCCTCCATCCCTCTAACCCCTCTATCCCTCCATCCCTCCATCCCTCTAACCCTCTAACCCTCCATCCCTCCATCCCTCCATCCCTCCAACCCTCCATCCCTCCATCCCTCCAACCCTCCATCCCTCCAACCCTCCATCCCTCCATCCCTCCAACCCTCCATCCCTCTAACCCTCTATCCCTCCATCCCTCCATCCCTCTAACCCTCCATCCCTCCATCCCTCCATCCCTCCATCCCTCCATCCCTCCATCCCTCCAACCCTCCATCCCTCCATCCCTCCAACCCTCCATCCCTCCATCCCTCCATCCCTCCATCCCTCCATCCCTCCATCCCTCCATCCCTCCATCCCTCTAACCCTCCATCCCTCCATCCCTCCATCCCTCCATCCCTCCATCCCTCCATCCCTCCATCCCTCCAACCCTCCATCCCTCCATCCCTCCAACCCCTCCATCCCTCTAACCCTCCATCCCTCCATCCCTCCAACCCTCCATCCCTCCATCCCTCCAACCCTCCATCCCTCCAACCCTCCATCCCTCCATCCCTCCAACCCTCCATCCCTCTAACCCTCTATCCCTCCATCCCTCCATCCCTCTAACCCTCCATCCCTCCATCCCTCCATCCCTCCATCCCTCCATCCCTCCATCCCTCCATCCCTCAACCCTCCATCCCTCCATCCCTCCAACCCTCCATCCCTCCAACCCTCCATCCCTCCATCCCTCCATCCCTCCATCCCTCTAACCCTCCATCCCTCCATCCCTCCATCCCTCCATCCCTCCATCCCTCCATCCCTCCATCCCTCTAACCCTCTATCCCTCCATCCCTCCATCCCTCCATCCCTCTAACCCTCTAACCCTCCATCCCTCCGTCCCTCCATCCCTCCATCCCTCCATCCCTCTAACCCTCTAACCCTCCATCCCTCCATCCCTCCATCCCTCCAACCCTCCATCCCTCCATCCCTCCAACCCTCCATCCCTCCAACCCTCCATCCCTCCATCCCTCCAACCCTCCATCCCTCTAACCCTCTATCCCTCCATCCCTCCATCCCTCTAACCCTCCATCCCTCCATCCCTCCATCCCTCCATCCCTCCATCCCTCCATCCCTCCATCCCTCCAACCCTCCATCCCTCCATCCCTCCAACCCTCCATCCCTCCATCCCTCCATCCCTCCATCCCTCCATCCCTCCATCCCTCCATCCCTCCATCCCTCCATCCCTCTAACCCTCTAACCCTCCATCCCTCCATCCCTCCATCCCTCCCATCCCTCCAACCCTCCATCCCTCCATCCCTCCAACCCTCCATCCCTCCAACCCTCCATCCCTCCATCCCTCCAACCCTCCATCCCTCTAACCCTCTATCCCTCCATCCCTCCATCCCTCTAACCCTCCATCCCTCCATCCCTCCATCCCTCCAACCCTCCATCCCTCCATCCCTCCATCCCTCTAACCCTCTAACCCTCCATCCCTCCATCCCTCCATCCCTCCATCCCTCCATCCCTCTAACCCTCTAACCCTCCATCCCTCCATCCCTCCGTCCCTCCATCCCTCTAACCCTCCATCCCTCTAACCCTCCATCCCTCCATCCCTCTAACCCTCCATCCCTCTAACCCTCTAACCCTCCATCCCTCCATCCCTCCATCCCTCTAACCCTCCATCCCTCCATCCCTCCATCCCTCCATCCCTCCATCCCTCCATCCCTCCATCCCTCCATCCCTCCATCCCTCTAACCCTCTAACCCTCCATCCCTCCATCCCTCCATCCCTCCATCCCTCCATCCCTCTAACCCTCCATCCCTCCATCCCTCCATCCCTCTAACCCTCCATCCCTCTAACCCTCTAACCCTCCATCCCTCTAACCCTCCATCCCTCCATCCCTCTAACCCTCCATCCCTCTAACCCTCTAACCCTCCATCCCTCCATCCCTCCATCCCTCTAACCCTCCATCCCTCCATCCCTCCATCCCTCCATCCCTCCATCCCTCCATCCCTCCATCCCTCCATCCCTCCATCCCTCTAACCCTCTAACCCTCCATCCCTCCATCCCTCCATCCCTCCATCCCTCCATCCCTCTAACCCTCCATCCCTCTAACCCTCCATCCCTCCATCCCTCCAACCCTCCATCCCTCCATCCCTCTAACCCTCCATCCCTCCATCCCTCCATCCCTCTAACCCTCTAACCCTCCATCCCTCCATCCCTCCATCCCTCTAACCCTCTATCCCTCTAACCCTCCATCCCTCCATCCCTCTAACCCTCCATCCCTCTAACCCTCCATCCCTCCATCCCTCCATCCCTCCATCCCTCCATCCCTCCATCCCTCCATCCCTCCGTCCCTCCATCCCTCCATCCCTCCATCCCTCCATCCCTCCATCCCTCTAACCCTCCATCCCTCCGTCCCTCCATCCCTCCATCCCTCCATCCCTCCATCCCTCTATCCCTCCATCCCTCTAACCCTCCATCCCTCCATCCCTCCATCCCTCCCTAGCAGGTGCTTCTGGTGCTGCTACGGTCTCTTTTTAATTTGCAACATGTTCCATATTCATTCTGGATCAAAAGGACGCTCTCCTCATTAAGTGCAGTGAGAGGCAGCGAAGAAGCAGCGAGGAGACCCTCCTGGGAGCCGGCTTGATTACCGTATATCATTACCACAGCACTCAGAGGAGGCACGGGGGTCGAGCCCAACCCGCCTCGACCCTCGCGAACAGATTAGCAAGGGGGACACTGTCATTTTCATCCAGAATGTTATGCACCACTTGTATACCGAAGCAAGGCTCGTTAGATTTTTATTGTGAAGTGATTGGTTAAAAAGGCTCAATGCGTTCTACATAATTTTAGCCCCTCCCACATTCACCAAAAATACTGGAAGGGAGGAGATGTCGCTAAATATGGAACAAAGTTGTTAAAATTCCTAAATGATATTCACAGCAAGGCGTTGGAGAGGAAGAAGAAGGGAGTAATTAAAATGAGTGTTTCTACATTAGCATAACCGCTACAGAGCTGGTGCTAGCTGGCCTCTTTTCAGTTGAAATAACATGGCTGGTTAACTAGCTAGCTAGCATCAGAACCTTCTGGCTAGCCTGTATTAAATGGTTGTTACGTTGTGTAACAGAGCAATATGTCTATGTACTTGTCAATTGGTAGACTAGTTTAGAAAATAATTGCTTGCTCTGTGTATATTTGGTGTGCAGTTGGTTGGTTCGCAAAGCTGAGATCTCTGACATTAGCTAGCTTGCTAGTAATGTTTTGAGGAGAACAGGCTGGCTCCCATCAAGACAAGAGATGAGAGTTGCTTCAGAGAAAAAGAGGTGAGATTGCTCAGATTCAATGTTGAACCAATGCAATGATATACATTTTATTGGCTTTCTATATGAGCTGCTTTTCCTGAAAATGTCTATCTGATATAGCTAGCTAGTTGTTGTTGTTCTAGTGCAATCTCCATTAAATGTTACAGCCACAATCATAATCGTGTAGTCATGCATCTGCAGACCAGCGAGGATGATGAAAATGCTTTGGGTGAGCTAGCCAGAACAACAACAACTAGCTAGCTACAGTGGCTTGCGAAAATCTTCACCCCCCTTGGCATTTTTCCTATTTTGTTGCCTTACAACCTGGAATTAAAATAGATTTTTTGGAGGGTTTGTATCAATTGATTTACACAACATGCCTACCACTTTGAAGATGCAAAATAAACATACAACTTGAGTGTGCATAACTATTCACCCCCCCCCAAATTCAATACTTTGTAGCAACACCTTTCGCAGAAATTACAGCTGAAAGTCTCTTGGGGTATGTCACTATAAGCTTGGCACATCTAGCCACTGGGATTTTTGCCCATTCTTCAAGGCAAAACTGCTCCATCTCCTTCAAGTTGGATGGGATCTGCTGGTGTCCAGCAATCTTTAAGTCATACCACAGATTCTCAATTGGATTGAGGTCTGGGCTTTGACTAGGCCATTCCTAGACATTTAAATGTTTCCCCTTAAAACACTTGAGTGTTGCTTTAGCAGTATGCTTAGGGTCATTGTCCTGCTGGAAGGTGAACCTCCGTCCCAGTCTCAAATCTCTGGAAGACTGAAACAGGTTTCTCTCAAGAATTTCCCTGTATTTAGCGCCATCCATTATTCCTTCAATTCTGACCAGTTTCCCAGTCCCTGTCGATGAATTACATCCCCACAGCATGATGCTGCCACCACCATGCTTCACTGTGGGCATGGTGTTCTCGGGGTGATGAGAGGTGTTGGGTTTGCGCCAGACATAGTGTTTTCCTTGATGGCCAAAAAGCTCAATTGTAGTCTCATCTGACCAGAGTACCTTCTTCCATATGTTTGGGGAGTCTCCCACATGCCTTTTGGCGAACACCAAACGTGTTAGCTTATTTTTTTCTTTAAGCAATGGCTTTTTTCTGCCCACTCTTCCGTAAAGCCCAGCTCTCTGGAGTGTAAGGCTTAAAGTGGTCCTATGGACAGATACTCCAATCTCCGCTGTGGAGCTTTGCAGCTCCTTCAGGGTTATCTTTGGTCTCTTTGTTGCCTCTCTGATTAATGCCCTCCTTGCCTGGTCCGTGAGTTTTGGTGGGCGGCCCTCTCTTGGCAGGTTTGGTGTGGTGCCATATTCTTTCCATTTTTAAATAATGGATTCAATGGTGGGATGTTCAAAGTTTCTGATATTTTTTTATAACCCAACCCTGATCTGTACTTCTCCACAACTTTGTCCCTGACCTGTTTGGAGAGCTCCTTGGTCTTCATGGTGCCGCTTGCTTGGTGGTGCCCCTTGCTTAGTGGTGTTGCAGACTCTGGGGCCTTTCAGAACAGGTGTATACAGTGGGGAGAACAAGTATTTGATACACTGCCGATTTTGCAGGTTTTCCTACTTACAAAGCATGTAGAGGTCTGTAATGTTTATCATAGGTACACTTCAACTGTGAGAGACGGAATCTACAAAAATCCAGAAAATCACATTTGTATTATTTTTAAGTAATTGATTTGCATTTTTATTGCATGACATAAGTATCAATCTATGCAATCTCCATAGACACACATTGGCAGTAGAATGGTCTTCCTGAAGAGCTCAGTGACTTTCAACGTGGTACCGTCATAGGATGCCACCTTTCTAATAAGTCAGTTTGTAAGATGTCTGTCCTGCTAGAGCTGCCCTGGTCAACTGTAAGTGCTGGTATTGTGAAGTGGAAACGTTTAGGAGCAACAAACGGCTCAGCCGTGAAGTGATAGGCCACACAAGCTCACAGAACGGGACCGCCAAGTGCTGAAGCGCGTAGCGCGTAAAAATCGTCTGTCCTCAGTTGTACCACTCACTACAGAGATCCAAACTGCCTAACAAATCATCTGTCCTCGGTTGCAACACTCACTTCGAGTTCCAAACTGCGTCTGGAAGCAACGTCAGCACAATAACTGTCCGTCGGGAGCTTCATGAAATATGTTTCCATGGCCGAGCAGCCACACACAAGCCTAAGATCACCATGCGCAATGCCAAGCGTCGGCTGGAGTGGTGTAAAGCTCGCCGCCATTGGACTCTGGAGCAGTGGAAACACCTTCTCTCGTCTACATCTCAAGACTTCAGTCAGGAAGTTAAAGCTTGGTCGCAAAAGGGTCTTCCAAATGGACAATGACCCCAAGCATACTTCCAAAGTTGTGGCAAAAGGGCTTAAGGACAACAAAGTCAAGGTATTGGAGTGGCCATCACAAAGCCCTGACCTCAATCCTATAGAAAATGTGTGGGCAGAACTGAAAAAGCATGTGCAAGCAAGGAGGCCTACAAACCTGACTGAGTTACACCAGCTCTGTCATGAGGAATGGGCTAAAATTCACCCAACTTATTGTGGGAAGCTTGTGGAAGGCTACCCGAAACATTTGACCCAAGTTAAACAATTTAAAGGCAATGCTACCAAATACTTATTGAGTGATGTAAACTTCTGACCCACTGGGAATGTGATGAAAGAAATAAAATCTGAAATGAATCATTCTCTCTACTATTATTCTGACACTTCACATTCTTAAAATAAAGTGGAGATCCTAACTGACCTAAAACAGGATGTCAGGAATTGTGAAAAACTGAGTTTAAATGTATTTGGCTAAGGTGTATGTAAACTTCCGACTTCAACTGTATTCCTAACAGAAAACCTGACATGAGCATATTACAGTTTTTCTCCATTGGTTTGGCTCATTTCTTGAAACAGAAATTACATTCTCAAAACTACATGGACAAACCTCCAAACCACTTGGCAATTGTTCACAACAGAATTGAATTTCTCATTCATTTCATCAAATTGCAAATGTCTAAGTACATGTCTCAATGTCTCAGTACATCTTTGCAAATGATTAAGTACAGGTAGCCTACATTTAGCACAATTTCCAAGTGAATAGATCTTGTTGATCTAAACTGATTGTTGATTCTCAGTCTAATGGTTGTTCGCTCCAAAACGTGTCAGCGTCATTTCATTGTATAAGTCATCACATGCACAATAGTCTGTTCAATTGTCAAAATTAGTCAAGAACATAATACCATGAATACCATATATGAATCCCTTGGAACATTTGATAAATTTATTACAGCAATTGACAGTCAGGTGAAACTAGAACTTGACTAACGAAGGAGGAGTTTCACACATCTCAGATGACCAATCAAACAGTATGTTTAGTTACCTGACAGGTGCTGTCCATGACTGTGAATGCTGCCAAACATGTATGTAAAGAGCTTGACCATGCAGGACCAGTACAATTTCTGAACATGGAGGCACCTGGCCAAGTAAATGAACAAGGGCAACTGCCTGCTCGAGGAAGAGGAAGAAGAAGAAGAGGAGGAGGAGGAGTAAGGGTGCGTGGTGGTGGAATAGGGGGAAGAGGCCGAGGAGCACGAAGACACCATGCTGTCCCGGATGAAATTCGGGCCACAATTATAGACCATGTCATCAACCATGGCCTCACAATGGCGGAGGCAGGTCGCCGAGTGCAGCCTAATGTGCCTCGCTCAACAGTCTCCTCCATCATCCAAACCTTTCGCAGGGAAAACAGGTATGTAGTCAGTCAATGATGGAATTATATGTTGTATAGGACAGGACACTGTGCATAGAGCAAGAAATATATTTATTTACATATTTACCTATTCATTTAGTGTGTGTGTGTGATAGGCCTACAGTAATATCTTACCTCAATGGGATGTTATGATACTAAAAATGACAAGAAAAACATTGGAGAAAATAAACTATGGAATAGTTTATTTTCTACAGTATTGATGATACAGTTTACAGTAGTATTCCAGTCACTGTGCAGTGATGCATTAGAATTGTGGTAAAGTTACTGTAAGTAAAACAACAATACAATTACATAGGTAACTCATTCTGTAAGGAATACATAAGGTATACATTACGAATGGAGTGTTGTCCTTTGACTTCTATATCTAGGATTGGACGACAACCTTGCACAGGTGGCAGAGGAAAACTTCTCAATGAACAACAAGAACAAGAGATCTGTAACATGGTGATGGCAAATAATGCCATCACATTGAGACAGATCCGCGCTGCAATCCTACAAGACAATGCCATATTCCAAAATGTCAACTCTATAAGCATCTCCACAATAGACCGGATATTGAAGAAGCATCAGATGACAATGAAGCAAATTTACAGGGTACCATTTGAGAGGAACTCTGATAGAGTGAAAGAGCTGCGGTACCAGTATGTACATGTAAGTCAGTTACTGGTTGTCCATCATTATAACATTTTTACAATTAAGCAGTGGTTCCCAAACTTTTTGGCTTCAGTACCCACTTTACCTGATTTGTGTATCCAGGTAATCCAGGTATGGAAGTATTTGATTTATCTGACTTCAACATTTCGCCTAAAAACTGCAGCTTACTGTATGATGCAATTATCATTATAATCCTTATTTTGAAGAATATAACATACAATAAGAAAAGGGGTCAAAGAGCTGCAATTAGTGCCTCCCATGTAAATCTATCTAATACTGTGGGTTTTACTGTAACATTTCAGTAAGTCTAGTCATTGATGATTTCCCCCTCCCCTTTCTGTCAAATACCCCTGTAGTACCTCTGCATAGGGGTACATGTACCCCAGGTTTGGAACCACTGGAGTAGTGGCCAGTAGTATATTGAACTTGTGGAGAACATAGAACATTCCTATGTAATTGTCTGTAACTGTAGTGTATGACTCTTCTGTATGACTGATTTGATGTTTTCTTTTTTTACGCTATTGTAGAGAATAATGGCATTGGAAGGAAACGAGACCCATCACATCCTCGTGTTTGTGGATGAAGCTGGCTTCAACCTGGCCAAGGGCCGAAGACGTGGCCGTAATATTATTGGCCACCGGGCCATGGTGGATGTCCCAGGCCAGCGAGGGGGCAATATAACTATGTGTGCTGCCATATCGGAGAATGGTGTGGCCACTCACATCCCCAGTCTTGGCCCATACAATACACAGAAGCTCCTCATCTTCTTGGACCGCCTTCATGTTGATTTGATCCCTGAAAATGAGAGCGGTCTCGTAGGGCCTCACCTACCACAATATGTCATTGTATGGGACAATGTGAATTTCCACCGTGGCCCGCTCATCAGGGCCTGGTTCACTACTCATCCAAGGATGGTCATGGTGTTCCTACCACCTTACTCTCCTTTCCTCAATCCTATTGAGGAGTATTTCTCCGCTTGGAGGTGGAGAGTGTATGAGCATCGGGCTCAAGATCAGAGGTCCCTGCTCCATGCAATGGACGCTGCGTGTGAGGATATTACAGGAGATCAGTGTAGGGGATGGTTGCGACATGCACGCCGTTTCTTCCCTCGTTGCATCGCAAGGGAGAATATACGCTGTGATGTGGACGAGAATCTGTGGCCAGACAGACAGCAGCGTGTGGATGGCCAGGAGGGTGAGGACAGCGACCAGTGAAGAACTGTTAGTTGTGAAACTCCAGCTTTATTTACAGCACTGTAGGCTGCATATAATTTTCATTGTTTTTTGTTTGTGTGTTTATATTACAGTATATTATGCTGTATACATTTTCTTTTTACTCTGATGTATGGAAGTTACTTTATGTGTGTGAATGATAATGGTTACAATTTCCTTGGCAGTATGAGTGCAATGTGTGATGTCAAACCTTGGAGGCTACTCTTACCCTAAAATCCTATTTATTTTTTTCAGTTTTATACACAATTGTATTCTGTTAGCTAGACAAAAAACAGTACAGTAACCATTGTCAATGAAGGACTGGGCTAAGACTGAAAGGTGGACATGAGGGATATTTCAATGGTCCTCTGCCATAGTAACAAAACATCTAAACATTTTGACTTGCAGTGCTTACACAATGCCAAAGGGACTAAGCATTTTGGGGGCACTGACTGTTTAAATGAGAAGGAAATTTAGTTTTGACACATGCGTGAACTGTTTTGGGAGAGGTATGAGCTTTTGCAGGTGAACCATGGTGTTGTGCCGAACCATCCACGTTATTTTGGCTAAAGCACCAAGAGTGTTGAGAACGTCCGGTCTGTTTCAAGAAATGAGCCAAAGCAATTGAGAAGGATCTTTGCCATTTTCGTGGCACTGACTCCTTATATGGGAAAGGAATTTAGTTTTGAAGCATGAGTGAACAGTTTTAGGAGAGATATGAGCTTTTGCAAGTGAGCTATAGTGTTGTGCTGAACTGTAAGACTGTTTTGCCAAATGATCTTAGAGTTTTGAGAATGTAATTTCTGTTTCAAGAAATGAGCCAAACCAATGGAGAAAAACTGTAACTTGGTCAAAAATGTTGTTTAGTAAAAACAATCCGAAAAAATGTGTTGGTACTTATTTATTTTGAACGAATGATTGAGTCAAAATAGCCTACTAAATAGGCCAGCCTAAACAAATTAAACTGCATAAATAAACTAGACAATTTAATAAATAAAACAAATCAATTAAAATAGCTAATGTCTTAAAAATAGATAGATAGATAGATAGATAGATAGATAGATAGATAGATAGATAGATAGATAGATAGATAGATAGATAGATAGATAGATAGATAGATAGACAGACAGACAGACAGACAGACAGACAGACAGACAGACAGACAGACAGACAGACAGACAGACAGACAGACAGACAGACAGACAGACAGACAGACAGACAGACAGACAGACAGACAGACAGACAGACAGACAGACAGACAGACAGACAGACAGACAGACAGACAGACAGACAGACAGACAGACAGACAGACAGACAGACAGACAGACAGACAGACAGACAGACAGACAGACAGATAGATAGATAGATAGATAGATAGTAGATAGATAGATAGATAGATAGATAGATAGATAGATAGATCTCAGCTTGTTACCTGTATAAAAGACACCTGTCCACAGAAGCAATCAATCAATCAGATTCCAAACTCTCCACCATGGCCAAGACTAAAGAGCTCTCCAAGGATGTCAGGGACAAGATTGTAGACCTACACAAGGCTGGAATGGGCTACAAGACCATCGCCAAGGAGCTTGGTGAGAAGGTGACAACAGTTGGTGCGATTATTCGCAAATGGAAGAAACACAAAAGAACTGTCAATCTCCCTCGGCCTGGGGCTCCATGCAAGATCTCACCTCGTGGAGTTGCAATGATCTTGAGAACGGTGAGGAATCAGCCCAGAACTACACGGGAGGATCTTGTCAATGATCTCAAGGCAGCTGGGACCATAGTCACCAAGAAAACAATTGGTAACACACTACGCCGTAAAGGACTTAAATCCTGCAGCGGCCGCAAGGTCCCCCTGCTCAAGAAAGCACATATACAGGCCCGTCTGAAGTTTGCCAATGAACATCTGAATGTTTCAGAGGAGAACTGGGTGAAAGTGTTGTGGTCAGATGAGACCAAAATTGAGCTCTTTGGCATCAACTCAACTCGCCGTGTTTGGAGGAGGAGGAATGCTGCCTATGACCCCAAGAACACCATCCCCACCGTCAAACATGGAGGTAGAAACATTATGCTTTGGGGGTGTTTTTCTGCTAAGGGGACAGGACAACTTCACCGCATCAAAGGGACGATGGACGGGGCCATGTACCGTCAAATCTTGGGTGAGAACCTCCTTCCCTCAGCCAGGGCATTGAAAATGGGTCGTGGATGGGTATTCCAGCATGACAATGACCCAAAACACACGGCCAAGGCAACAAAGGAGTGGCTCAAGAAGAAGCACATTAAGGTCCTAGAGTGGCCTAGCTAGTACCGGTACCAGTACCAGATCAGCACTCTAATAGAACAGATTTTTGCTTCTCTCAGATTTCCCTCTATGCGCTGTGTGGTTCTGCGATGCTCGGCTGCAGGTTGACAGGTTTTAATGGGACGGCATTTCCATTTCAGAGCGGATGCATGCGGCGACATGGCGGGGTGGGAGGACGGGAGACAGGACAAAGCGAGGGGGAGAGAGAAAGAGACGTAGTACAAAGAGAATGGTACGGAGCGCTGTCAGCTTTAATAACGTAGTGAGGACGGGACAGGGAGCAGGCAAGCGACACACACACGGACACACACAGACACAGACACAGACACACAGACACACACAGACATACACAGATACACGCAGAAAGGCTGGATGGTTCTAGATTTTAGTCGCGCTGGTCAGTATGTATTGGTTGAAGCTCAGTGTTAAATTCAAATCTCCCTACCATCATATCTAAGCCAATGATGAACATTCGCAAATCAACTCTATTGGATGTATACAACACACTCACCGCATCTCCTCCTGATCAGTCCGGCCATTACCGAGAACCACCGGATCTTTTAACAGAGTTGTTAACAATTGAGTTGTCAGAGTATTTTCTGTGCCTACCTAGCTCAAATTCTAGACGTCAGAATAAAACAAGACTATAGCGTCCATAAAGTGACCATTTGGACTTTAAAAAAATATGGATCGACTAAGTTTGTAGGTACGACAGTTTTTTATGAAATGTATAATTTATCTCTCTCACGTGCTCATTTCTGTCCAGTAAGAACCAACAATGTGTTACTTTTTTTGTAGCATTTCTGACAATACTAACAATTTTTCAGCCAACGGTGGGTCACCGACTTGACAAAAGTGATCCGCTCGAACGGCTACACTATCTAGCTACTTCCCTCTCTTCCTGCGGCCAGCGGGAGTGAAGGACATGGTGCTCAGTGTTGCAAACCGCGTGGCTTGCTCAACATTGCAGCCGACAGTGCAGGCGACTGCCGCCTGACTGAACCTTGCATCATAAATAACCACTCATTATTATTAGTAGATACGTTTTGATCCTCTTGTACACAGACATCCAGATGGCTACTACCAATGATGTGTATAAAACCCCGGATTGCTGATGCTATGTATTGGGCCATTGAGAGGCTTTGAAGCCACCGATCTGCCATATTGCGTGCAGTGTCTGTTTACCATGCTAATGTTAGCTAACTCTCTCTTCCCCTGTGTTGCACTATTGAGGTTGTGTTGCTAGTTAACTGATAACAAAACGATGGCACATTAATAATGCTATCTGTGGCTTCAGCGACTTGAACCAGGACTGTAATTTGAGCAGTGAGGTTAATTTCTCTCCCCCATCTCTCTGCTTGTTCCAGGTTGAAGGACATCCCACCCTGACACCCTGTAGGTGTAAAGAAGTTGTTGGGATCCTCCCAGCCACCAGGATAATCACCATATCCCAGGATATTATTCAGGAGTGTGCAACATCAATGTTAGATATAAATAGAATCACCCATGTTATTGTTTATCATGCAGATTTGTCAGGACATTGTAACTTATGAAGCTCATTCTAAAATACGGACGTGATTTTCTTTCCCAGAAAGTCTTCAATTTAGACCACAATTATTTTAAAAGGTGTTAGTGAAGGACTGGAACAAAACCCTGTAAACTCCTGTCCTGTGTATAAGAGGTCATGACTCAATTTGCCCTCATGTTCTGAACTAGTTTATGAATGTTGGAGGTTTATAATAATAATATAATATTCCATTTAGCAGACGCTTTTATCCAAAGCGACTCATGCGTGCATACACTTTTTTTAAATTCTTTTTTTGTGTATGGGTGGTCCCGGGGATCGAACCCACTACCCTGGCGTTACAAGCGCCGTGCTCTACCAGCTGAGCTACAGAGGACCAGATGTCCCTCACTTGGGAAATAGTTATTTTGCATAGTGGACTGTGTTTTAAGGACTCATGCACAGATACACGAAAACCAATACAAATGTTAACATTTATTCAAAATTACAAGTGTTGATGTTTCTGGTTTTGAGGCTTGGGCATCTGGTGCCTGTTGTTCATCTGTCTAATCCTCTGCAAGGAGAGAGAAAGGCATCAATAATATGACAAAGCTGTATTAATTTCATTTAATATATATTCCTGTTTGACATGCATTTATGTAATTATATAGGACATATTATCCTTAATCACAGGCCAGTATTTGTTTTGTATCCAACGAATGTAGGTTAAATTAGGATGAAGTAGCCCAGAATTTCTTTTTATGATGTCTTTATTCGCAAACTGGTTGAACGGGGAAGTTTTTTTTAAATGTATTTTTACTGACCAGAATATGACGTCTTTTTCTAACCACCATAATTGTGACCTCTATCTGACCAGCTGGTCATAGTTCTGACCACTATATTATGTGCTGTATTATGTAGCCTACTGGTCATGGTTAAGACCTCCTCATAACCTGGTAATGACCACCTGACTACAGTTTATTACCTACACTCTCTTAGAAAAAAAGGTTCCAAAAGGGTTCTTCAGCTGTCCCAACAGAATAACCGTTTTTGGTTCCACGTAGAACCCTTTTGGGTTCCATGTATAATGCTCTGTTGAAAGGATCCTACATAGAACCTAAAAGAGATCTACCTGAAACCAAAAAAGGTTCTTCAAAGGGTTGTCCTATATGGACAGCCAATTAACCCTTTTTTAGGTTCTACAGACGTGGTCAAACGTTTTGAGAATGACACAAGTATTGGTCTTCACAAAGTTTGCTGCTTCAGTGTTTTTATATATTTTTGTCAGATGTTACTATGGTATACTGAAGTATAATTACAAGCATTCCATAAGTGTCAAAGGCTTTTATTGACAATTACATTAAGTTTATGCAAAGAGTCAATATTTGCAGTGTTGACCCTTCTTTTTCAAGACCTCTGCAATCCGCCCTGGCATGTTGTCAATTAACTTCTGGGCCACATCCTGACTGATGGCAGCTCATTATTGCATAATCAATGCTTGGAGTTTGTCAGAATTTGTGGGGTTTTGTTTGTTTGATTGACCACAAGTTCTCAATGGGATTAAGGTCTGGGGAGTTTCCTGGCCATGGACCCAAAATGTCGATGTTTTGTTCCCCGAGCCACTTAGTTATCACTTTTGCCTTATGGCAAGGTGCTCCATCATGCTGGAAAAGGCATTGGTCATCACCAAACTGTTCTTGGATGGTTGGGAGAAGTCGCTCTCGGAGGATGTGTTGGTACCATTCTTTATTCATGGCTGTGTTCTTAGGCAAAATTGTGAGTGAGCCCACTCCCTTGGCTGAGAAGCAACCCCACACATGAATGGTCTCAGGATGCTTTACTGTTGGCATGACACAGGACTGATGGTAGCGCTCACCTTGTCTTCTCCGGACAAGCTTTTTTCCGGATGCCCGAAACAATCGGAAAAGGGATTCATCAGAGAAAATGACTTTACCCCAGTCCTCAGCAGTCCAATCCCTGTGCCTTTTGCAGAATATCAGTCTGTCCCTGATGTTTTTCCTGGAGAGAAGTGGCTTCTTTGCTGCCCTTCTTGACACCAGGCCATCCTCCAAAAGTCTTTGCCTCACTGTGCATGCAGATGCACTCACATCTGCCTGCTGCCATTCCTGAGCAAGCTCTGCACTGGTGGTGCCCCGATCCCGCAGCTGAATCAACTTTAGGAGACGGTCCTGGTGCTTGCTGGACTTTCTTGGGCGCCCTGAAGCCTTCTTCACAACAATTGAACCTCTCTCCTTGAAGTTCTTGATGATCCGATAAATGGTTGATTTAGGTGTAATCTTACTAGCAGCAATATCCTTGCCTGTGAAGCCCTCTTTGTGCAAAGCAATGATGACAGCACGTGTTTCCTTGCAGGTAACCATGGTTAACAGAGGAAGAACAATGATTTCAAGCACCACCCTCCTTTTAAAGCTTCCAGTCTGTTATTCTAACTCAATTAGCATGACAGAGTGGTGCCAGGACAACAACCTCTCCCTCAACGTGACCAAGACAAAGGAGATGATTGTGGACTACAGGAAAAAAAAGAGGACTGAGCACGCCCCCATTCTCATCGACGGGGCTGTAGTGGAACAGGTTGAGAGCTTCAAGTTCCTTGGTGTCCACATCACCAACGAACTATCATGGTCCAAACACACCAAGACAGTCGTGAAGAGGGCACGACAAAGCCTATTGCCCCTCAGGAGACTGAAAATATTTGTCATGGGTCCTCAGATCCTCAAAAAATTCTACAGCTGCACCATCGAGAGCATACTGACTGGTTGCATCACTGCCTGGTATGGCAACTGCTTGGCCTCCGACCGCAAGGCACTACAGAGGGTAGTGCGTACGGCCCAGTACATCACTGGGGCCAAGCTCCCTGCCATCCAGGACCTCTATACCAGGCGGTGTCAGAGGAAGGCCCTCAAAATTGTCAAAGACTCCAGCCACCCTAGTCATAGACTGTTCTCTCTGCTACCGCACGGCAAGCGGTACCGGAGTGCCAAGTCTAGGTCCAAAAGCCTTCTCAACAGCTTCCACCCCCAAGTCATAAGACTCCTGAACAGCTAATCATGGCTACCCGGACTATTTGCACTGCCCCCCCACCCCATCCTTTTTACACTGCTGCTACTCTGTTAATTATTTATGCATAGTCACTTTAACTCTAACCACATGTACATATTACTTCAACTACCTCAACTAGCCGGTGCCCCTGCACATTGTACCCCCCTGTATATATAGCCTCCCTACTGTTATTTTATTTTACTTCTGCTCTTTTCTTCTCAACACTTTTTTTGTTGTTGTTTTATTTTTACTTTTCTTGTTAAAAATAAATGCACTGTTGGTTAAGGGCTGTAAGTAAGCATTTCACTGTAATGTCTGCACCTGTTGTATTCGGCGCATGTGGCCAATAAAATTTGATTTGATTTGATTTTAGTGATCTCCAGCCTTGTCCTCGTCAACACTCTCCTGACCTGTTTTAACAAGAGAATCACTGACATGACATGATGTCAGCTGGTCCTTTTGTGGCAGGGCTGAAATGCAGTGGAATTGTTTTTGGAAGTTCATTTTCATGGCAAAGAGGGTCTTTGCAATTCATCTGATCACTCTTCATAACATTCTGGAGTATATGCAAATTGCCATCATAAAAACTGAGGCAGCAAACTTTGTGAAAATTAATATTTGTGTCATTCTCAAAACTTTTGAGCACGACTGTAGATACCACCATTTTTTCTAAGAGTGTAAGATCAGTCATGGGCGGCTGAATAGCATGTCTCTTGGGGAATCCAGTCTCAGTGAGACCTGATGCAGACAACAAACGTTAATGATCATCAGCATAGCTGGTACAAACCTAGCTCTTACCCAGCTGGTTAGTAGGAATCAATACACATTGAAGATCAGAGTATCAAACAGGAAATTAAAACGTTGCACACAACTTACTGTCAATGACTATGGATTAAAGGAGGGGGTGGTTTTGCTCTCTCCTTCAGTGGCAGAATAGGTGAGTGGTAACTGAGTGGGTGGAGGTCATGCATCAGGCCATTGACATGTTTCAGAAACTGTAAAGACATACAGTGGCTTGCGAAGGTATTCACCCCCCTTGGCGTTTTTATTATTTTGTTGCATTACAACATTGGGGCAAGTGTATATATACACCTGTTCTGAAAGGCCCCAGAGTATGCAACACCACTAAGCAAGGGGAACCACCAAGCAAACGACACCATGAAGACCAAGGAGCTCTCCAAACAGTTATTGGACAAAGTTGTGGAGAAGTACAGATCAGGGTTGGGTTATAAAAAAAATATAAGAAACTTTGAACATCCCACGGAGCACCATTAAATCCATTATTAAAAAACAAAGAGACCAAAGATAACCCTGAAGGAGCTGCAAAGCTCCACAGCGGAGATTGGAGTATCTCTCCATAGGACCACTTTAAACCGTATACTCCACAGAGCTGGGCTTTACGGAAGAGTGGCCAGAAAAAAGCCATTGCTTAAAGAAAAAAGAGATTTGATACTAGGATGGAAGTTCACCTTCCAGCAGGACAATGACCCTAAGCATATTGCTAAAGCAACACTCAAGTGATTTAAGGGGAAATATTTAAATGTCTTGGAATGGCCAGGTTGTAAGGCAACAAAATATGAAAAATGCCAAGGGGGGTGAATACTTTCACAAGCCACTGTACATTATACCAGGGGCATTGGTAGACACAATGTAAGTAACTTAATGTATGTCCCTCTAACTGCCCTGAATGCCTCTGCTGATCCTACAGCTATGGTATGCAGTAATCATGTCTATGAACCATATTTATGCTGTTAGCACTGAGGCAGTGTGCCCTAGGAGGAAGTCCACTGTGTGAAGCTCACCCTGCACTAACATAAATAACATTAGAATATCTACTTCTGCTAAGCTTCCCAGTAAAGCAATGAAAACAAGCAAGCATCCCAGAAAAGTGCTCAACATAGCCCACGTTAACAATGTGTGTGTGTGTGTGTGTGTCTGTGTGTTTGTGTGTGTGTGTCTGTGTCTGTGTCTGTGTGTGTTGTCTCTCTAGCTCAGATCCTGAGGGCGCAGGTGTTGTAGGTGTTCACTCAGAACAGAAGGAATAATGGGGGATCATAAAGCCCTCCGTATAGAACACTCGTTGCTCTCTCTGACATTCTGAAAAAGTTTTATAATTTTGTAAGGTTGAAGCTCAGAGATCTCAGAGATCAGAGATGTCAGTGGTTTTCCCTTCTGGTAGTAAAGGAAGAGGAGTTTAATAAAAAAGAGGAAAATATCAGCGGTTAATCTGGCCATTCATAAGGTGGCCCAGGGAGACAAACATTATCAGCAGGGTCAGAACAGCAAAGACCTCCCCGGGAGATTGGGAGGGGGGGATGGAGGGGGAGGGAGGGAGGGGAGGAGGGAGGGAGGGAGGGGAGGAGGGATGGAGGAAGGGGAGGGAGGGAGGAAAGGAGAGGGAGGGAGGAAGGGGGGAGGACGGGAGGGAGGGAGGGGGAGGGGAGGGAGGGAGGGGAGGGGAGGGGTGGGAGGGAGGGAGGGAGGGAGGGAGGGAGATGGAGGGAGGGAGGAAGGGGGAGTGAGGGAGAGAGTAGAAACGGCCAGCTAGTTTACTGTACTATGAGGTCCAGCTGGCCCCAAGACTCTCTCTTCTCTCTCTTCTCTCTCTCTCTCTCTCTCTCTCTCTTCTCTCTCTCTTCTCTCTCTCTCTCTCTCTTCTCTTCTCTCTCTTCTCTCTCTCTCTGTGTCTCTCTCTTCTCTCTCTCTCTCTTCTCTCTCTCTCTTCTCTCTCTTCTCTCTCTCTCTTCTCTTCTCTCTCTTCTCTCTCTCTCTCTGTGTCTCTCTCTGTGTATCTCTCTTCTCTCTCTCTCTTCTCTCTCTCTCTTCTCTCTCTTCTCTCTTCTCTCTCTTCTCTTCTTTATCTCTTCAAAGAGAGAGCTCCACAGCCAGATCTGACAGGTACATCATTCACTAAAATACTTCTTCAGTAACGGTCCATCCGAGCTGGGACCCACACACACACTCCCCGACAGGTCTAAAGAAGCATGATATGAAGAAAATGTAGTGTATTTCAGAAGAACAGAATAGCATACTCTGAGTTGTCCTAATGTTAGGCCCTGATCTGGCTATGCCATATGGCTGTGGGCTACACTAGTTCACTTAGCAGACAAGATTTGCTTAGAATTCCGTGGCATTATTTTATATTATTTAATAGTATGAAGAATATAATTGAACAAAGCTGAATAAAATATAAATATTTTCTCCAAATGATTTGAGGGAGTGCGCACATGCGACTATTCTGTGTTGAGCGGTTAACAAAGAAATAGGTCCTCCTATATGCTTAATTTAGAGTTATTTATGTAACTTTAGTTGTTCTAACGTTGGGCTATATGTTTTGATTTGTATTACATTGTAAGGCTCTAATGATGATTTGAAAAAAGTTGCTTGAAAGGCATGAGCTCTGCTTTGTTTTTTGCGCAGGCTGTACACACTTCATCAGTCTCTCATTCACAATTTGACAAGCACTTGATAATGCCTTGAATTTCATGGCGGCATCCCCTTTGTGTGGCCATAATGCACCCTAAATAAATCCATGCCTTTTGCGGCCAGTGGCTGTTGTGCCCTTCTCCCTGAGTGCTGCGTTGTGCCCTTCTCCCTGAGTGCTGCGTTGTGTCCTTCTCCCTGAGTGCTGCGTTGTGCCCTTCTCCCTGAGTGCTGCGTTGTGTGTTGTCCTTCTCCCTGAGTGCTGCGTTGTGCCCTTCTCCCTGAGTGCTGCGTTGTGTCCTTCTCCCTGAGTGCTGCGTTGTGCCCTTCTCCCTGAGTGCTGCGTTGTGCCCTTCTCCCTGAGTGCTGCGCGCTCCAAAGCACCTCTCACTCACATGGCTCTCCATCACATGATCCGGTCTTTCTCACAGGCTACAAGGGAAGACAGACATATCAGGGTGTCACGCCCTGGCTCTAGGGACTCTTTTAAGTTGAGCCAGGGTGTGTAGAGTTTATGTTTTGTGCTCGTTGTATCTAGTCTAGTTTTGTAGTTCTATGTTGGCCAGTGTGGTTCTCAATCAGAGGCAACGTGTATCAGCTGTTGCTTGTTGTCTCTGATTGGGAACCATACTTAAGCAGCCAGTTTTCCCACAGTGTTTGTGGGATCTTGTTCCGTGTTGGTTTGTGTTTTGCACCTGTGGACGTCACGTATCGATTTGTTGTTTTGTTCCTGTATCATTTAATAAATAAGTATGTTCACCTTCCACGCTGCGCCTTGGTCCTCTATATCCGACGATCGTGACACAGGGACGCAACTGCGCGTGTCCTTATCCAATTCTGAGGTGCTTATTAAAGATATTGGAAGAACTGTCCACATTTACTTTTCGTCAGCCAACAAGATGAGTAGGCCTAACGAACAGCAAAAGCGCTAGCCTATGTCAATCTACTATCCCCCATAGTACAAAAGTCGACCTATTCTATTCTGTGTGAGAAATAAATATTCCAAACATAGTCTGGGACAGATGTGGGATGCGATAGATCCCAAATTAATACAACCACTAGCATAAAAAAAACAACATTTTTTACGCAATGTGGCTGACACAACAGATCAGAAACGTTTAGCTTAAAATGTTGATAAACTATTAGGCTATTTATTCACATTATAAGCACAGCAATGCACACACGGCAGTAGGCTATTAGCGGCAAAGGGTGGCTATTTGAAGAATCTAAAATCTAAAATATATTTGTATTTGTTTAACACGTTTTGGGTTACTACATGATTCCATATGTGTTATTTCATAGTTTTGATGTAGAAAATAGTAAAAATAAAGAAAAACCCTATAATGAGTAGGTGTGTTCAAACTTTTGACTGGCACTGTATATACTGCATGGACATCAAACATCTCATTCCAAAAACACCTTTGGAGTTGGTCCCCCTTTTGCTGCAATAACAGCCTCCACTCTTCTTGGAAGGCTTTTCACTAGATGTTGAAACATTGCTGCCGGGACTTGCTTCCATTCAGCCAAAAGAGCATTAGTGAGGTCCGGCACTGATGTTGGGCGATTAGGCCTGGCTCGCAGTCGGCGTTCCAATTCATCCCAAAGGTGTTAGATGGGGTTGAGGTCAGGGCTCTGTGCAGGCCAGTCAAGTTCTTCCACACCGATCTCGACAAACCATTTCTGTATCGACCTCGCATTGTGCATCAGGGCATTGTCATGCTGAAACAGGAAAGGGCCTTCCCCAAAGTGTTGCCACAAAGTTGGAAGAACAGAATCGTCTAGAATGTCATTGTTTGCTGTAGCGTTAACATATCCCTTCACTGGAACTAAGGGGCCTAGCCCGAACCATGAAAAACAGCCACAGACCATTATTCCTCATCCACCAAACAATACAGTTGGCACTATGCATTGGGCAGGTAGCGTTCTCCAGGCATCCGCCAAACCCAGATTCGTCCGTCGGACTGCCAGATGATGAAGCGCGATTAATCACTCCAGAGAACGGGTTTCCACTGCTCCAGAGTCCAATGGTGGCAAGCTTTACACCACTCCAGCCGACACTTGGCATTGCACATGGTGACCTTAAGCTTGGAAACCCATTTCATGAAGCTTTTATGAAGCAATTATTGTGCTGACGTTGCTTCCAGGGGCAGTTTGGAACTCGGTAGTGAGTGTTGCAACTGAGGACAGACGCGCTACGGGCTTTCAGCACTCGGATGTTCCGTTCTGTGAGCTTGTGTGGCCTACCACTTCACGGCTGAGCCGTTGTTGCTCCTAAACGTTTCCTCTTCACAATAACAGCACTTACAGTTGACCGGGGCAGCTCTAGCAGGGCAGAAATTTGACGAACTGACTTGTTGGAAAGGTGGCATCCTATAACGGTGCCACGTTGAAGTCACTGAGCTCTTCAGTAAGGCCAGTATTTGTCTATGGAGATTGCATGGCTGTGTGCTTGATTTTATACACCAGCAACGGGTGTGGCTAAAAAAGCCGAATCCACAGATTTGAAGGGGTGTCCATAAATATATATATATATATATAAGCTGGAAGTAGAAGCCTAAGTGTTGTTGTCCATTAGTTTACTCCAATTAGGGGAGGGGTGGTGGGGTTAGGGGAAAATAATAAAGGAAAATATAGAAGCAGAAAAAGAAGAAAAAAAGATTATTATGTTCCCCCAACCCCACCACCCCTACCCTAATTGGAGTAAACAAATGGACAACAACACTTAGGCTTCTACTTCCAGCTTACACATACTATATACATTTCATGGACACAGTGTATTTAACATTTTAGTCATTTAGCAGACGCTCTTATCCAGAGCGACTTACAGGAGCAATTAGGGTTAAGTGCCTTGCTCAAGGGCACATCGACAGATTTTTCACCTAGTCGGCTCGGGGATTAGAACCAGCGACCTTTCGGTTACTGGCACAACACTCTTAACCACTAAGCTACCTGCCATTTTATGGACTCAGTGTATTTTAGTTATCTTTTGTTTGTTTTTCATCCCGTCCTTCAGCTACCCTCAACCCCTCCCATCTACCTCTGAAGACCATCCAGTTTTGATTTCTATTTGCCATATATATTTAACTGTGCTGTTTCACAAAAGTTCTGAACCGACAGTGCCTTCGGAAAGCACTCAGACCCCTTGACTTTTTCCACATTTTATTTACGTTACAGCCTTATTCTAAAATTGATTAAATAAAACAAAATCCTCAGCAGTCTACAAACAATATCCCATAATGACGAAGCGAAAACAGTTTTTTATAAATTTTTGCAAATGTATTAAAAATAAAAACTTGAAATAACTTGTTTACATAAGTATTCAGACCCTTTGATATGAGAAATGAAATTGAGCTCAGGTGCATCCTGTTTCCATTGATCATCCTTGAGATGTTTCTGCAACTTGATTGGAGTCCACCTGCGGTAAATTCAATTGATTGGACATGATTTGAAAAGTCACACACCTTTCTATATAAGGTCCCACAGTTGACAGTGCATGTCGGAGCATAAACCTGTCACAGTTCCCTCAGCCAGAACCCAAAAGCAGACCAGGACAAGGAGAGTTGAACGAAGGTGAGGGTTTATTAGATACGACAAAAAAGGTGCAGTATAATCCAGGGACAGAGCGGGCGGCGTGGTTGAGTAGTTGGGGGTGCAGTCTGGGTCCAGTGATGGCTCGGCAGCCGCCGACCATCAGGCAGAGGTGGAGTGAAGGTTCCGGACGTGTGACTGCAGGTGGAACAAAAACGGAGGTAAGAACACAAAACTCAACAAAGTACAAAAAATAACAAAACTCACGCAAGATACTCTAGAACTGATACACAGTACACCTACTGTTCATGGCTAACGATCCGGCAGGAACTGGATGTTGGGCCAGAGCCTAAGAAAGGTGCTGATTAGGCCCAGGTGTGCAGATTGCTAATAGGAAGCAGGTGCGGAAACCAGAGCGCTCCCCGGAGCGTTCCCGAACCTCGGGAAACTGGAGATTACGACCAGACCCCGACTCAGACAGCCGGGATCGTTACAGTACCCCCCTCCGACGAACGCCACCGGGCGGACTCCCCGGAGCGCCAGGATGGAGGCGGTAAAAGTCCCTGATGAGATCCGCATCTAGGACCTGTCGCGCGGAATCCAACTCCTCTCCTCAGGACCATACCCCTCCCAGTCCACGAGATACTGGAAACCCCGGCCCCGCCGTCTGGAATCCATAATGCGACGCACCGTGTAGGCAGGACCACCTCCGATCATCCGAGGAGGAGGAGGAGGAGGCGGAGGAGGCAACAGAGGACTGAGGAAGACAGGCTTGAGGCAGGAGACATGAAAGGTGGGATGGACTCTGAGCGTCCTCGGTAGTTTGAGTCGCACTGCCACTGGATTGATCACCTTCTCCACCACAAACGGACCAATAAACTTCGGTAACAACTTCCTAGACTCAGTCCGTAACGGAAGATCCCGTGTGGCCAACCAAACCCTATCTCCGATGGTATAGGTGGGAGCGGGGATCCGGCGACGATTCGCCTGGAGCTGATACCGGTCCGAACCTCTAAGGAGTGCCTTTCTGGCCCGATGCCAGGTCCGGTGGCAACGCCGAATATGGGCCTGAACAGAAGGCACTGAGAGCTCCTTCTCCTGAGAAGGGAACAGGGGAGGTTGGTAGCCATACAGGCACTGGAAGGGAGACATCCCAGTGGCAGATGTAGGGAGAGTATTGTGGGCATACTCAACCCAAGGCAACTGAGAGGCCCAGGAGGTGGGGTTGGAAGAGACCAGACAGCGTAGCGTGGATTCCATCTTCTGGTTGGCTCTCTCCGCCTGACCATTGGATTGGGGGTGAAAACCAGATGTGAGACTGACTGTAGCTCCAATGGCCAAACAGAAGGACTTCCAGACAGCAGAGGTAAACTGAGGGCCACGGTCGGAAACGATATCACTGGGCAAACCGTGGACCCTGAAAACCTCCCTAACCAGGATCTCGGACGTCTCCGAGGCAGAGGGAAGCTTGGCAATAGGCACAAAGTGGGCGAACTTGCTGAATCTGTCCACGATAGTCAGAACGACCGTGTTCCCCTCAGAAGCGGGCAACCCCGTGACGAAGTCCAGGGCCAGATGCGACCATGGACGCTGGGGAATAGGAAGGGGGGTGAAGTAGTCCAGAGCTGGGCCGATTGGTACTCTTATTCTGCGCACACACTGGACAGGCAGCAACAAAACCCCGAGTATCCTCGGCCATGGCAGGCCACCAAAAACGTCTGCGAAGAAACGCCATAGTCCGAGCCACGCCGGGTGACAAGCCATCTTGCTGGCGTGGGACCATTTGAGGACAGCAGGACGAACCGACTCAGGCACAAACAACCGACCGGGTGGACCGTTACCGGGACCGGGCTGAGTCCGAAGGGCCGCCAGCACCTCCTCCTCAATCTTCCACATCACTGCTCCCACGACGCAGTTCCGGGGAGAATAGTCTCGGTCTTGGACCCACTCTCCTCCGTCTTGGAGAACATCCGGGACAAGGCGTCCGCCTTGCCGTTCTTAGATCCAGGTCGGAACGTCAGGGCAAACTTGAATCGTCCGAAAAACAACGCCCACCTGGCCTGACGGGAGTTGAGACGTTTAGCCGATTGCACGTAAGCAAGATTCTTGTGGTCAGTCCAGACAATAAACGGTTGCTCCGCCCCCTCCAACCAGTGGCGCCACTCCTCCAAGGCAAGTTTCACCGCGAGAAGCTCCCAGTTACCCACATCGTAATTCCTCTCTGCAGGCGAAAGGGGACGAGAGTAGTAGGCGCAGGGATGGAGTTTACTGTCCGTGGAGCATCGCTGCGACAGGATGGCGCCAACTCCCACATCCGACGCGTCCACTTCAACGACGAACTGACGGGCCGTGTCCGGTTGAGAGAGAATCGGTGCGTTGGTGAATCGCCTCTTCAAATCCAGAAACGCACGATCCGCCTCCGGATTCCACTTGAAGGTCCTGATACTGGAAGTCAAGGCAGTTAATGGAGCGGCCACACGGCTGTAATCCCGGATGAATCTGCGGTAGAAATTCGCAAACCCCAAAAATCTCTGGAGTTGCAATCTCGTACCGGGCTGGACCCATTCCAGAACCGCTCTAACCTTCTCCTGATCCATCCTAATCTCACCCCTGGAGATGATGTACCCGAGAAAGGATGTAGTGTGGGCGTGAAACTCGCACTTCTCGGCCTTCACGAACAGACGATTCTCCAACAATCGCTGCAGAACCTGCCGGACATGCTGGACGTGGTCGGAAGGTTCCTTCGAGAAGATCAGAATGTCATCCAGGTAAACAAACACGAAGAGACCGATCATATCTCTCAGGACGTCGTTCACCATACTCTGGAATACCGCTGGAGCATTGGTCAGTCCAAACGGCATCACCTGATACTCGAAGTGACCCATCGGTGTATTGAAACCCGTCAACCACTCGTCCCCCTCTCTGATCCGGACCAGGTGATACGCATTGCGTAGGTCTAGCTTGGTGAACACCGTAGCACCCTGTAAGGAGTCGAAGGCAGAACTCATCAAGGGCAGGGGATACTTGTTCTTGACCGTGATGTCATTCAACCCCCCGATAATCAATACACGGTCGAAGAGAGCCATCCTTCTTTCCCACAAAGAAGAATCCTGCCCCCAGGGGTGATGACGAGGGACGAACGAGACCAGCAGCTAGGGACTCCTTGATGTAGGTCTCCAACGCCTCACGTTCAGGTCGGGAGATACTGTATAACCTTCCCTTGGGGTAGACAGCTCCAGGAACCAGGTTGATGGCACAATCATATGGTCGGTGGGGAGGAAGTGACAGAGCCTTCTGCTTACTGAAAACTTCCCCCAAATCGTGATATGTCTCGGGAACCAGGGACAAATCTGGGGGTTTAGCCTCAATCACCTGACTGGGAACCGAATGGGGGCAGGCAGTCTTGAGACAGTTAGCATGACAATCAAGGCTCCAACTCGTTACCTTGCCCGTCGCCCAATCGAACGTGGGATTGTGTTCCCTTCAGCCAGGGGTATCCAAGGACCAGAGGAACATGGGAAGACGGCAGAATGAAAAATGAAATCATCTCCGAATGATTCCCCGACAACCGCATCTTAACCGTTCAGTCCTCATCGTGATACGTGCCAGACTACTGCCGTTCAGAGTGGTCGCTTCAATGGCTTCCGGCAATTGCTCCTTGGAAAGCCCCAGCTGTTCCACCAACTCGGCATCAAGAAAGCTTCCATCGGCACCTGAATCGATAAAAGCGTTAAGCGCTAAGCTCTGATTCCTGTTCACAAGGGTAGCCGGGAAGCGGGGTCTGACAGAGGTACTGAGAGGTTGAAACTGGCTCGCTAAAAGTCCTCCCAACTTTAGCGAGCCGGGCAGTTTGACGACCGCCGGGAACAAGTGGAGATGTAATGTCCCGAGCGACCACAGTAGAGGCAGCAGTTGGTCTTACGTCTATGTTGACGCTCCTCCTTGGTTAACCCGTGCCGCCCCACTTGCATGGGTTCAGAATCGGGAGAGAGGTCCTCTCTACTAATCCTTAGTGGTGGAGAATGATCGACGTGTTCTGGTCCACCACCCGATCCGACTGGGAACTGAGAAGCAGATCGATTGGACGGACCCCATTGCTTCTCCCTCCTTCGCTCTCGGACTCGATTGTCCACCCGAATAGACAAGGCTACCAAGCTGTCCAGGTCACTAGGCTCCGGATAGGAGATCAACTCATCCTTGAGCTGCTCCGACAGGCCCTGGTAAAAGGCCGCTTGTAAAGACTCCTCGTTCCACCCACTCTCCACAGCCAACGTCTTGAACTCGATCACGAAGTCGGCCACGCTGCGAGTTCCTTGGTGCAGAGAAAACAGACGCCTAGCTGCGTCCCTCCCTCGGACGGAATGGTCGAAGAGCTTCCTCATCTCGGCCGTGAACCCCTGGTATGAAGCCATGCAGGGATCCTGTCGTTCCCAAACGGCTGAAGCCCACTCCAGCGCTCGACCACGCAGCAACTCAATCAAAAAGGCTATCCTAGCCTTGTCAGTGGCATAAGAGTAGGGCTGTAGATCGAACACTAATCCACACTGCATAAGGAAGGAACGGCATCTTCCCAGCTCCCCCTCATATTTATCCGGCGTCGGGACCTTGGGCTCACGGAGGGACACAACTTCAGAAGCGGCAGGCGAGATGGGTGAAACCGGTAGTGAGTCCTCCACCGGACACTGGCGTTGGTTCTGGACCTCCGTCAGGCCGGTAGAAAGGTTCCGAACTGACAACGCGATCTCCTGTAGTACCATGCTATGATGGCCCAACATCTTCTCCTGCTGGGTAATGGCATGGCGAACAGAGTCCAGGTCCGCTGGGTTCATAATTGGCCGGATCGTTCTGTCACAGTTCCCTCAGCCAGAACCCAAAAGCAGACCAGGACAAGGAGAGTTGAACGAAGGTGAGGGTTTATTAGATACGACAAAAAAGGTGCAGTATAATCCAGGGACAGAGCGGGCGGCGTGGTTGAGTAGTTGGGGGTGCAGTCTGGGTCCAGTGATGGCTCGGCAGCCGCCGACCATCAGGCAGAGGTGGAGTGAAGGTTCCGGACGTGTGACTGCAGGTGGAACAAAAACGGAGGTAAGAACACAAAACTCAACAAAGTACAAAAATAACAAAACTCACGCAAGATACTCTAGAACTGATACACAGTACACCTACTGTTCATGGCTAACGATCCGGCAGGAACTGGATGTTGGGCCAGAGCCTAAGAAAGGTGCTGATTAGGCCCAGGTGTGCAGATTGCTAATAGGAAGCAGGTGCGGAAACCAGAGCGCTCCCCGGAGCGTTCCCGAACCCTCGGGAAACTGGAGATTACGACCAGACCCCGACTCAGACAGCCGGGATCGTTACAAAACCGAGCCATGAGGTCGATGGAATTGTCCGTAGAGCTCTGAGACAGGATTGTGTCGAGGCACAGATCTGGGGAAGGGTACCAAAACATTTCTGCAGCATTGAAGGTCCCCAAGAACACAGTGGCCTCCATCATTCTTAAATTGAACCACCAAGACTCTTCCTAGAGCTGGCCGCCCGGCCAAACTGAGCAATCAAGGGAGAAGGGCCTCGGTCAAGGAGGTGACCAAGAACCCAATGTTCACTCTGACAGAGCTCCAGAGTTCCTCTGTGGAGATGGGAGAACCTTCCAGAAGGACAACCATCTCTGCAGCGCTCCACCAATCAGGCCTTTATGGTAGAGTGGCCAGATGGAAGCCACTCCTTTTATTTTTATTTTTTTATTTCACCTTTATTTAACCAGGTAAGCCAGTTGAGAACAGGTTCTCATTTACAACTGCGACCTGGCCAAGATAAAGCAAAGTAGTGCAATAAAAACAACAGAGTTACATATGGGGTAAAAAAAACATAAAGTCAGAAATACAACATAAAATATATATACAGTGTGTGCAAATGTAGCAAGTTATGGAGGTAAGGCAATAAATAGGCTATAGTGCAGAATAATTACAATAGTATTAACACTGGAATGCTAGATGTGCAAGAGATTATGTGCAAATAGAGATACTGGGGTGCAAAAGAGCAAAATAAATAACAATATAGGGATGAGGTAGTTGGGTGGGCTAATTTCGGATGGGCTGTGTACAGGTGCAGTGATCGGTAAGGTGCTCTGACAACTGATGCTTAAAGTTATTGAGGGAGATAAGAGTCTCCAGCTTCAGAGATTTTTGCAATTCGTTCCAGTCATTGGCAGCAGAGAACTGGAAGGAATGGCGGCCAAAGGAGGTGTTGGCTTTGGGAATGACCAGTGAGATATACCTGCTGGAGCGCAGACTACGGGTGGGTGCTGCTATGGTGACCAATGAGCTAAGATAAGGCGGGGATTTACCTAGCAGTGATTTATAGATGGCCTGGAGCCAGTGGGTTTGACGACGAACATGTAGTGAGGACCAGCCAACAAGAGCGTACAGGTCACAGTGGTGGGTAGTGTATGGGGCTTTGGAGACAAAACGGATGGCACTGTGATAGACAACATCCAATTTGCTGAGTAGAGTGTTGGAGGCTATTTTGTAAATTACATCGCCGAAGTCAAGGATCGGTAGGATAGTCAGTTTTACGAGGAAAAGGCAGGCACTCCTCAGTAAAAGGCACATGACAGCCGCTTGGAGTTTGCCAAAAGACTCTCAGACAATGAGAAACAAGATTCTCTGGTCTGATAAAACCAAGATTGAACTCTTTGGCCTGAATGCCAACCGTCACGTTTGGAGGAAACCATACCAAATCTTTTCAGCCTCCTGAGGGGGAAGAAGCATTGTCAATTGAGTGATCTGCATTGTCGTGCCCTCTTCACGACTGTGTTGTTGTGTGTGGACCATGATAGATCCTTAGTGATGTGGACACCAAGGAACTTGAAGCTCTCGACCCACTTCACTTCAGCCCCGTCGATGAGAATGGGGGCGTGCTCGGCCCTCTGTTTCCTGTAGTCCACGATCCACCTGCCTGTCATACTCTCCATCCTAGAAACGGAGCAGAAAGAACATATCAACACCCACAACAGGCACATGGCCAATCAGAACATGGTCAATCCAAGTCACGTAGGACAGATCACTCAATTGACTCAATCAGCTGTGCGTGTGTGTCTGTCTGACTCCCTCCCTGCGTGCCTGTTTGTCTATCTCGCTGCCTGCCTGTCTGCCTGTCTCCCTACCTGCCTGTCTGACTCCTTGCCTGTCTGCCTGTATCCCTGCCTGTCTGCCTGTCTCCCTGCCTGCCTGCCTGTCTCCCTGCCTGCCTGTCTGACTCCTTGCCTGTCTGCCTGTCTCCCTGCCTGTCTGCCTGTCTCCCTGCCTGCCTGCCTGCCTGTCTCCCTGCCTGCCTGTCTGACTCCTTGCCTGTCTGCCTGTCTCCCTGCCTGCCTGTCTGTCTCCCTGCCTGCCTGCCTGTCTGTCTCCCTGCCTGCCTGCCTGTCTGCCTGTCTGTCTCCCTCCCTGCCTGTCTGTCTCCCTCCCTCCCTGCCTGCCTGTCTCCCTGCCTGCCTGCCTGCCTGCCTGTCTGCCTGCCTGTCTGTCTCCCTGCCTGCCTGTCTGCCTGTCTCCCTCCCTGCCTGTCTGTCTCCCTGCCTGCCTGTCTGTCTCCCTGCCTGCCTGCCTGCCTGTCTGCCTGTCTGTCTCCCTGCCTGCCTGCCTGCCTGCCTGTCTGCCTGCCTGCCTGTCTGTCTCCCTGCCTGCCTGTCTGCCTGCCTGTAATGTTTGTCAGTCCTTCCGTCCGTCCTTCCGTCTGTCCGTCCATCCATATTCCTCAGTGTGTTTATAAAGTACGCCCCGTTTGGAAGCAGGAATGTCGTCCTCATAATCTGTGTCACCTGTCTTAATAATTAACCGTCCAGCTGATGTGTTGTTCCCAGCGCGGCTCCACAGTGTGTGTGTGTGTGTGTGTGTGTGTGTGTGTGTGTGTGTGTTGTCCTAGTTCGGCTCCAGAGACAGACAGATGGAGGTATTAATCAGTAATAAAGCCTCCACTGAGCATTACTCCCAAAGTTATTAATGAGAACCCATATTTATACTTTTACTTTCTGATGAATTTACTGCTTATTATTCAGTATTCCTCTTTATTTTTTAAACAACTTTTTAACTTTTCTCTCTTTATTAGTTACACTGGGAAGTCAGACAGTTACATGAGGAAACTGAATATCTACATAGAAAATATGTTGAAGACAATGATATAACACACGGTGCATAAAATAATAACGTCTCAAATGCAGTTGGTGGGTATTTATTGGCTAACACCACATTGTCACACTGTGATAGCGGAATGTGACGTGATAATTATGGTACGTGGTTGTTGTTGTTGTTGTTGTTTAGGGGGATATCATTTTTAGATTTGGGAGGATTAGAAGGGCTGAGAGAAGATGAATATACAACCTTCTCTCTCCTCTCTCTCGCTCTGTCTCTGTCTCTCTCTCTCTCTCTGTCTCTGTCTCTCTCTCTCTCTCTCTCTCTCTCTCTCTCTCTCTCTCTCTCTCTCTCTCTGTCTCTGTCTCTCTCTCTCTCTCTCTCTCTGTCTCTCTCTCTCTCTCTGTCTCTCTCTCTCTGTCTCTGTCTCTCTCTCTCTCTCTCTCTCTCTCTCTCTCTCTCTCTGTCTCTGTCTCTGTCTCTGTCTCTCTCTCTCTCTCTGTCTCTGTCTCTCTCTCTCTCTCTCTCTGTCTCTCTCTCTCTCTCTGTCTCTCTCTCTCTGTCTCTGTCTCTCTCTCTCTCTCTCTCTCTCTCTCTCTGTCTCTGTCTCTGTCTCTGTCTCTGTCTCTGTCTCTCTGTCTCTGTCTCTCTCTCTCTCTCTCTCTCTCTCTCTCTCTCTCTCTCTCTCTCTCTCTCTCTCTCTCTCTCTCTCTCTCTCTCTCTCTCTCTGTCTCTCTCCTCCTCTCCTCTCTCTCTCTCTCTCTGTCTCTCTCTCTCTCTCTCTCTCTCTCTCTCTCTCTCTCTCTCTCTCTCTCTCTCTCTCTCTCTCTCTCTCTCTCTCTCTCTCTCTCTCTCTCTGTCTCTCTCTCTCTCTCTCTCTCTCTCTCTCTCTCTCTCTCTCTCTCTCTCTCTCTCTCTCTCTGTCTCTCTCTCTCTCTCTCTCTGTCTCTCTCTCTCTCTCTCTCTCTCTCTGTCTCTCTCTCTCTCCGTCTCTCTCTCTCTCTCTGTCTCTGTCTCTCTCTCTCTCTGTCTCTCTCTCTCTCTGTCTCTCTCTCTCTCTCTCTCTCTCTCTCTGTCTCTCTCTCTCTCTCTCTCTCTCTCTCTCTCTCTCTCTCTCTCTGTCTCTCTCTCTCTCTCTCTCTCTCTCTCTCTGTCTCTGTCTCTCTGTCTCTCTGTCTGTCTCTCTCTCTCTCTCTCTCTCTCTCTCTCTCTCTCTCTCTCTCTCTCTCTCTCTCTCTCTCTCTCTCTCTCTCTCTCTCTCTCTCTCTCTCTCTCTCTCTCTCTCTCTGTCCCTCTCTCCTCTCTCTCTCTCTCTCTCTCTCTCTCTCTCTCTCTCTCTCTCTCTGTCTCTCTGTCTCTCTCTCTCTCTCTCTCTCTCTCTCTCTCTGTCTCTCTCTCTCTCGCTCTCTCTCTCTCTCTCTCTCTCTCTCTCTCTCTCTCTCTCTCTCTCTCTCTCTCTCTCTCTCTCTCTCTCTCTCTCTCTCTCTCTCTCTCTCTCTCTCTCTCTCTGTCTCTCTCCTCTCTCTCTCTCCTCTCTCTCTCTCTCTCTCTCTCTCTCTCTGTCTCTCTCTCTCTCTCTCTCTCTCTCTCTCTCTCTCCTCCTCTCCTCTCTGTCTCTCTCTCTCTCTGTCTCTCTGTCTCTCTCTCTCTCTCTCTCTCTCTCTTCTTTCACCTGTAAAGTTGTCAAACCATTTCACCGGTAAAGTTGTCAAACCATTTCACCTGTAAAGTTATCAAACCATTTCACCTGTAAAGTTATCAAACCATTTCACCTGTAAAGTTGTCAAACCATTTCACCTGTAAAGTTATCAAACCATTTCACCTGTAAAGTTATCAAACCATTTCACCTGTAAAGTTGTCAAACCATTTCACCTGTAAAGTTATCAAACCATTTCACCTGTAAAGTTGTCAAACCATTTCACCTGTAAAGTTATCAAACCATTTCACCTGTAAAGTTATCAAACCTTTTCACCTGTAAAGTTGTCAAACCATTTCACCTGTAAAGTTTTCAAACCATTTCACCTGTAAAGTTATCAAACCATTTCACCTGTAAAGTTGTCAAACCATTTCACCTGTAAAGTTATCAAACCATTTCACCTGGAAAGTTATCAAACCATTTCACCTGTAAAGACATTCTCTCATGTCTGAGATATTATCTGAAAGGTAGATATTAAATCAGAGACGGAGAGAATGAAGTGTAACAGCTTGAATTGACTGCTTCATAATGTAAATTAAATAGTTGAGCTTCAAAAGAGCCTTCAGTGGGGTTCATGGCTGATCAGAATACATTGGAATGCCCCACATACACTCAAAGATTGAAATGAAATATTCAGCTATTTAATTTGAGAATTTCTTTCTCTCTCTCTCTCTTTCAAGCTCTCTGGAGAAAAAAAGAAAAAGATCCTACATATTATTAATGTACTGTAAAATGTAGCTGGAAGGTTATGTGAGATCGATCAGTTCTAAGACTGCGGGTGTCTATATTCTAGCTGTCTCATCTTTCCTCAAGCTGGAAATATTTCTGCTCTCTCTTAACAGAACGTCAGCTGTAGAACATAGAAATCAGCTCCGGGTTTCATATTATTAATTTACCATCCTTAATGTAAATGTAAATGTACATTACATAGGATGGTAATCTAGGTTTGTACCTGTAGACCTTCCATCACCATGAAGAAAAACAATGCACAGTACAGTAATTGAGTGCATTGAGACGTCAAGTTGTTTGTGATGTTCTGATGTGATGATGTGACTCAGTTGGTAGAGCACGGTGCTTGTAATGTTAGGGTTGTGGGTTTAATTCCCACAGGGGACCAGTATGAAAAAATAATTGCTCACTACTGTAAGTTGTTCTGGATAAGAGTGTGTACTACTGCAGTAGCATACTTCAATGTAAAATATAAACTGTTCAGCTGTTAAATTAGACTGTAAAGCGGTATTATAAACCGCGCAGCCTGTGATATTGCAAAATTTGAAATATATATAGCCTTTCTATTTACTAGGATAATAGGTGCAATTAAATGAGAAATGAACACGGTAATTTGTTGTATGGCTCCTTCGGGAATATGAACCCATTACCGCCAGAATAGGTGAGGAATGTATTCTAAAATAGTAAAAAGATTCCTATGTCTAATTATTTTAGATTCTAAAAAATAAAGCACAGATTGTTGCTATTCTCACTAACAGTAAATGTCTGCATTCTTGTTAATTTGTTTTCCTGTTTTTTTTTTTTATGACAAAAGCTGTTCATCACATTACTGATTTGAACAAAATACTTACTTGCCAGCTTGATACACAATATTTCAATCACAAGCAGATGTGCATATACATTGTCTAAATACCAGGTAGAACAAACAGGTGTCTCTAATTAGGAATTACATCAGATCTCTTCATTGCATTTGTATCTGGAACATTACTAACGTTTTGCTGAAACATGCCTCTGGAGGTAGTCTTGCTTGTTTCTGAAACATGGTCCAGGTGGTAGGGTTGCTTGTTTCTGAAACATGGCCCAGGTGGTAGTTTTGCTTGTTTCTGAAACTTGGCCCATGTGGTAGTGTTGCTTGTTTCTGAAACATGGTCCAGTTGGTAGTGTTGCTTGTTTCTGAAACATGTCCCAGGTGGTATTGTTGCTTGTTTCTGAAACATGGTCCAGGTGGTAGGTTTGCTTGTTTCTGAAACATGGCCCAGGTGGTGGTGTTTCTTGTTTCTGAAACATGGCCCAGGTGGTGATGTTGCTTGTTTCTGAAACATGGTCCAGGTGGTAGTTTTGCTTGTTGCTGAAACATGGCCCAGGTGGTAGTGTTGCTTGTTTTTGAAACATGGCCCAGGTGGTAGTGTTACTTGTTTTTGAAACATGCCTCTGGTGGTAGTGTTGCTTTTTTCTGAAACATGTCCCAGGTGGTAGTGTTGCTTGTTTCTGAAATATGCTCCAGGTGGTAGTGCTGCTTGTTTCTGAAACATGGTCCAGGTGGTAGTGTTGCTTGTTTATGAAACATGGCCCAGGTGGTAGTGTTGCTTGTTACTGAAACATAGCCCAGGTGGTAATATTCCTTGTTTCTGAAACATGGCCCAGGAGATAGTGTTGCTTGTTGCTGAAACATGGTCCAGGTGGTAGTGTTGCTTGTTTCTTATACATGGCCCAGGTGGAAGTGTTGCTTGTTTCTGAAACATGGCCAAGGTGGTAGTGTTGCTTGTTTCTGAAACATGGCCTGGTGGTAGTGTTGCTTGTTTCTGAAACATGGCCCAGGTGGTAGTGTTGCGTGATTCTGAAACAAGTTCCAAGTGGTAGTGTTGCTTGTTTCTGAAACTTTGCCCAGGTGGTAATGTTGATTGTTTCTGAAACATTGCCCAGGTGGTATTGTTGCTTGTTTCTGAAACATGGTCAGGTGGTAGTATTGCTTGTTTCTGAAACATGGTCAGGTGGTAGTATTGCTTGTTTCTGAAACATGGCCCAGGTGGTAGTGTTGCTTGTTTCTGAAAAATGACTCTGGTGGTAGTGTTGCTTGTTTCTCTAACATGGTCCAGGTGGTAGTGTTGCTTGTTTCTGAAACATGGCCCAGGTGGTTGTGTTGCTTGTTTCTGAAATATGCTCCAGTTGGTAGTGTTGCTTGTTCCTGAAATATGCTCCAGGTGATAGTGTTGCTTGTTTCTGAAACATGGCCAAGGTGGTAGTTTTGAAGGTGGTAGTTTTGCTTGTTTCTGAAACATGGTCCAGATGGTAGTGTTGCTTGTTTCTGAAACATGGTCCAGGTGGTAGTGTTGCTTGTTTCTGAAACATGGCCCAGGTGGTAGTTTTGCTTGTTTCTGAAACTTGGCCCATGTGGTAGTGTTGCTTGTTTCTGAAACATGGTCCAGGTGGTAGTGTTGCTTGTTTATTAAACATGTCCCAGGTGGTATTGTTGCTTGTTTCTGAAACATGGTCCAGGTGGTAGTTTTGCTTGTTTCTGAAACATGGCCCAGGTGGTGGTGTTTCTTGTTTCTGAAACATGGTCCAGCTGGTAGTTTTGCTTGTTGCTGAAACATGGCCCAGGTGGTAGTGTTGCTTGTTTTTGAAACATGCCCCTGGTGGTAGTGTTACTTGTTTTTGAAACATGCCTCTGGTGGTAGTGTTGCTTTTTTCTGAAACATGTCCCAGGTGGTAGTGTTGCTTGTTTCTGAAATATGCTCCAGGTGGTAGTGCTGCTTGTTTCTGAAACATGGTCCAGGCGGTAGTGTTGCTTGTTTATGAAACATGGCCCAGGTGGTAGTGTTGCTTGTTACTGAAACATAGCCCAGGTGGTAATATTCCTTGTTTCTGAAACATGGCCCAGGAGATAGTGTTGCTTGTTGCTGAAACATGGTCCAGGTGGTAGTGTTGCTTGTTTCTTATACATGGCCCAGGTGGAAGTGTTGCTTGTTTCTGAAACATGGCCAAGGTGGTAGTGTTGCTTGTTTCTGAAACATGGCCTGGTGGTAGTGTTGCTTGTTTCTGAAACATGGCCCAGGTGGTAGTGTTGCGTGATTCTGAAACAAGTTCCAAGTGGTAGTGTTGCTTGTTTCTGAAACTTTGCCCAGGTGGTAGAGTTGCTTGTTTCTGAAACATTGCCCAGGTGGTAGTGTTGCTTGTTTCTGAAACATGGTCCAGGTGGTAGTGTTGCTTGTTTCTGAAACATGGTCCAGTTGGTAGTGTTGCTTGTTTCTGAAACATGGCCCAGGTGGTATTGTTGCTTGTTTCTGAAACATGGTCAGGTTGTAGTATTGCTTGTTTCTGAAACATGGCCCAGGTGGTAGTGTTACTTGTTTCTGAAACATGACTCTGGTGATTGTGTTGCTTGTTTCTGAAACATGGCCCAGGTGGTTGTGTTGCTTGTTTCTGAAACATGGCCAAGGTGGTAGTTTTGCTTGTTGCTGAAACATGCCCCTGGTGGTAGTGTTGCTTGTTTTTGAAACATGCCTCTGGTGGTAGTGTTGCTTGTTTCTGAAACATGGTCCAAGTGGTAGTGTTGCTTGTTTCTGAAACATGGCCCAGGTGGTAGTGTTGCTTGTTTCTGAAACATGCCTCTGGTGGTTGTGTTGCTTGTTTCTGAAACATGGCCCAGGTGGTTGTGTTGCTTGTTTCTGAAATATGCTCCAGTTGGTAGTGTTGCTTGTTCCTGAAATATGCTCCAGGTGATAGTGTTGCTTGTTTCTGAAACATGGCCAAGGTGGTAGTTTTGAAGGTGGTAGTTTTGCTTGTTTTTGAAACATGGTCCAGATGGTAGTGTTGCTTGTTTCTGAAACATGGTCCAGGTGGTAGTGTTGCTTGTTTCTGAAACATGGCCCAGGTGGTAGTTTTGCATGTTTCTGAAACTTGGCCCATGTGGTAGTGTTGCTTGTTTCTGAAACATGGTCCAGGTGGTATTGTTGCTTGTTTCTGAAACATGGTCCAGCTGGTAGTTTTGCTTGTTGCTGAAACTTTGCGCAGGTGGTAGTGTTGCTTGTTTTTGAAACATGCCCCTGGTGGTAGTGTTACTTGTTTTTGAAACATAACTCTGGTGGTAGTGTTGCTTTTTTCTGAAACATGTCCCAGGTGGTAGTGTTGCTTGTTTCTGAAATATGCTCCAGGTGGTAGTGCTGCTTGTTTCTGAAACATGGTCCAGGTGGTAGTGTTGCTTGTTTATGAAACATGGCCCAGGTGGTAGTGTTGCTTGTTACTGAAACATAGCCCAGGTGGTAATATTCCTTGTTTCTGAAACATGGCCCAGGAGATAGTGTTGCTTGTTGCTGAAACATGGTCCAGGTGGTAGTGTTGCTTGTTTCTTATACATGGCCCAGGTGGAAGTGTTGCTTGTTTCTGAAACATGGCCAAGGTGGTAGTGTTGCTTGTTTCTGAAACATGGCCTGGTGGTAGTGTTGCTTGTTTCTGAAACATGGCCCAGGTGGTAGTGTTGCGTGATCCTGAAACAAGTTCCAAGTGGTAGTGTTGCTTGTTTCTGAAACTTTGCCCAGGTGGTAGAGTTGCTTGTTTCTGAAACATTGCCCAGGTGGTAGTGTTGCTTGTTTCTGAAACATGGTCCAGGTGGTAGTGTTGCTTGTTTCTGAAACATGGTCCAGTTGGTAGTGTTGCTTGTTTCTGAAACATGGCCCAGGTGGTATTGTTGCTTGTTTCTGAAACATGGTCAGGTTGTAGTATTGCTTGTTTCTGAAACATGGCCCAGGTGGTAGTGTTACTTGTTTCTGAAACATGACTCTGGTGATTGTGTTGCTTGTTTCTGAAACATGGCCCAGGTGGTTGTGTTGCTTGTTTCTGAAACATGGCCAAGGTGGTAGTTTTGCTTGTTGCTGAAACATGCCCCTGGTGGTAGTGTTGCTTGTTTTTGAAACATGCCTCTGGTGGTAGTGTTGCTTGTTTCTGAAACATGGTCCAAGTGGTAGTGTTGCTTGTTTCTGAAACATGGCCCAGGTGGTAGTGTTGCTTGTTTCTGAAACATGCCTCTGGTGGTTGTGTTGCTTGTTTCTGAAACATGGCCCAGGTGGTTGTGTTGCTTGTTTCTGAAATATGCTCCAGTTGGTAGTGTTGCTTGTTCCTGAAATATGCTCCAGGTGATAGTGTTGCTTGTTTCTGAAACATGGCCAAGGTGGTAGTTTTGAAGGTGGTAGTTTTGCTTGTTTCTGAAACATGGTCCAGATGGTAGTGTTGCTTGTTTCTGAAACATGGTCCAGGTGGTAGTGTTGCTTGTTTCTGAAACATGGCCCAGGTGGTAGTTTTGCATGTTTCTGAAACTTGGCCCATGTGGTAGTGTTGCTTGTTTCTGAAACATTGTCCAGGTGGTATTGTTGCTTGTTTCTGAAACATGGCCCAGGTGGTATTGTTGCTTGTTTCTGAAACATGGTCCAGGTGGTAGTTTTGCTTTTTTCTGAAACTTGGCCCAGGTGGTGGTGTTTCTTGTTTCTGAAACATGGTCCAGGTGGTAGTTTAGCTTGTTGCTGAAACATGGCCCAGGTGGTAGTGTTGCTTGTTTTTGAAACATGCCCCTGGTGGTAGTGTTACTTGTTTTTGAAACATGCCTCCGGTCGTAGTGTTGCTTTTTTCTGAAACATGGTCAAGGTGGTAGTGTTGGTTGTTTCTGAAACATGGCCCAGGTGGTATTGTTGCTTGTTTCTGAAACATGGTCAAGGTGGTAGTTTTGCTTGTTTCTGAAACATGGCCCAGGTGGTGATGTTGCTTGTTTCTGAAACATGGTCCAGGTGGTAGTTTTGCTTGTTGCTGAAACATGGCCCAGGTGGTAGTGTTGCTTGTTTTTGAAACATGCCCCTGGTGGTAGTGTTACTTGTTTTTGAAACATGCCTCTGGTGGTAGTGTTGTTTTTTTCTGAAACATGTCCCAGGTGGTAGTGTTGCTTGTTTCTGAAATATGCTCCAGGTGGTAGTGCTGCTTGTTTCTGAAACACGGCCCAGGTGGTAATATTCCTTGTTTCTGAAACATGGCCAAGGTGGTAGTGTTGCTTGTTTCTGAAACATGGCCTGGTGGTAGTGTTGCTTGTTTCTGAAACATGGCCCAGGTGGTAGTGTTGCGTGATTCTGAAACAAGTTCCAAGTGGTGGTGTTGCTTGTTTCTGAAACTTTGCCCAGGTGGTAGTGTTGCTTGTATCTGAAACATTGCCCAGGTGGTAGTGTTGCTTGTTTCTGAAACATGGTCCAGGTGGTAGTGTTGCTTGTTTCTGAAACTTTGCCCAGGTGGTAGTGTTGCTTGTTCCTTAAACATGGCCCAGGTGGTAGTGTTGCTAGTTTCTCAAACCTGGTCCATGTGGTAGTGTTGCTTGTTTCTTAAACATGGCCCAGGTGGTGGTGTTGCTTGTTTCTTAAACATGGCCCAGGTGGTAGTGTTGCTTGTTTCTTAAACATGGCCCAGGTGGTAGTGTTGCTAGTTTCTTAAACATGGTCCAGGTGGTAGTGTTGCTTGTTTCTTAAACATGGCCCAGGTGGTGGTGTTGTTTGTTTCTGAAACATGGTCCAGGTGGTAGTGTTGCTTGTTTGTTAAACATTGCCCAGGTGGTTGTGTTGCTTGTTTCTGAAACATTGCCCAGGTGGTAGTGTTGCTTGTTTCTGAAACATGGTCCAAGTGGTAGTGTTGCGTGATTTTGAAACAAGGTCCAAGTGGTAGTGTTGCTTGTTTCTGAAACTTTGCCCAGGTGGTAGTGTTGCTTTTTTCTGAAACATGGTCCAGGTGGTAGTGTTGCGTGATTTTGAAACAAGGTCCAAGTGGTAGTGTTGATTGTTTCTGAAACTTTGCCCAGGTGGTAGTGTTGCTTGTTTCTTAAACATGGCCCAGGTGGTAGTGTTGCTAGTTTCTCAAACATGGTCCAGGTGGTAGTGTTGCTTGTTTCTTAAGCATGGCCCAGGTGGTGGTGTTGCTTGTTTCTGAAACATGGTCCAGGTGGTAGTGTTGCTTGTTTCTTAAACATGGCCCAGGTGGTTGTGTTGCTTGTTTCTGAAACATGGTCCAGGTGGTAGTGTTGCTTGTTTCTTAAACATGGCCCAGGTGGTGGTGTTGCTTGTTTCTGAAACATTGCCCAGGTGGTAGTGTTGCTTGTTTCTGAAACATAGTCCAGGTGGTAGTGTTGCGTGATTTTGAAACAAGGTCCAAGTGGTAGTGTTGCTTGTTTCTGAAACTTTGCCCAAGTGGTAGTGTTGCTTTTTCTGAAACATGGTCCAGGTGGTAGTGTTGCGTGATTTTGAAACAGGGTCCAAGTGGTAGTGTTGCTTGTTTCTGAAACTTTGCCCAGGTGGTAGTGTTGCTTGTTTCTTAAACATGGCCCAGGTGGTAGTGTTGCTAGTTTCTCAAACATGGTCCAGGTGGTAGTGTTGCTTGTTTCTTAAACATGGCCCAGGTGGTAGTGTTGCTTGTTTCTTAAACATGGCCCAGGTGGTGGTGTTGCTTGTTTCTGAAACATTGCCCAGGTGGTAGTGTTGCTTGTTTCTGAAACATAGTCCAGGTGGTAGTGTTGCGTGATTTTGAAACAAGGTCCAAGTGGTAGTGTTGCTTGTTTCTGAAACTTTGCCCAAGTGGTAGTGTTGCTTTTTCTGAAACATGGTCCAGGTGGTAGTGTTGCGTGATTTTGAAACAGGGTCCAAGTGGTAGTGTTGCTTGTTTCTGAAACTTTGCCCAGGTGGTAGTGTTGCTTGTTTCTTAAACATGGCCCAGGTGGTAGTGTTGCTAGTTTCTCAAACATGGTCCAGGTGGTAGTGTTGCTTGTTTCTTAAACATGGCCCAGGTGGTGGTGTTGCTTGTTTCTGAAACATGGTCCAGGTGGTCGTGTTGCTTGTTTCTTAAACATGGCCCAGGTGGTTGTGTTGCTTGTTTCTGAAACATCGTCCAGGTGGTAGTGTTGCTTGTTTCTGAAACATGGTCCAGGTGGTAGTGTTGCTTGTTTCTTAAACATGGCCCAGGTGGTAGTGTTGCTTGTTTCTTAAACATGGCCCAGGTGGTAGTGTTGCTAGTTTCTCAAACATGGTCCAGGTGGTAGTGTTGCTTGTTTCTTAAACATGGCCCAGGTGGTGGTGTTGCTTGTTTCTGAAACATGGTCCAGGTGGTAGTGTTGCTTGTTTCTTAAACATAGCCCAGGTGGTTGTGTTGCTTGTTTCTGAAACATGTTCCAGTTGGTAGTGTTGCTTGTTTCTGAAACATGGTCCAGGTGGTAGTGTTGCTTGTTTATTAAACATGGTCCAGGTTGTAGTGTTGCTTGTTTCTGAAACATTGCCCAGGTGGTAGTGTTGCTTGTTTCTTAAACATGGCCCAGGTGGTAGTGTTGCTAGTTTCTCAAATATGGTCCAGGTGGTAGTGTTGCTTGTTTCTGAAACATGGTCCAGGTGGTCGCGTTGCTTGTTTCTTAAACATGGCCCAGGTGGTTGTGTTGCTTGTTTCTGAAACATCGTCCAGGTGGTAGTGTTGCTTGTTTCTGAAACATGGTCCAGGTGGTAGTGTTGCTTGTTTCTTAAACATGGCCTAGGTGGTAGTGTTGCTTGTTTCTTAAACATGGCCCAGGTGGTAGTGTTGCTAGTTTCTCAAACATGGTCCAGGTGGTAGTGTTGCTTGTTTCTTAAACATGGCCCAGGTGGTGGTGTTGTTTGTTTCTGAAACATGGTCCAGGTGGTAGTGTTGCTTGTTTCTTAAACATAGCCCAGGTGGTTGTGTTGCTAGTTTCTCAAACATGGTCCAGGTGGTAGTGTTGCTTGTTTCTTAAACATGGCCCAGGTGGTGGTGTTGCTTGTTTCTGAAACATGGTCCAGGTGGTCGTGTTGCTTGTTTCTTAAACATGGCCCAGGTGGTTGTGTTGCTTGTTTCTGAAACATCGTCCAGGTGGTAGTGTTGCTTGTTTCTGAAACATGGTCCAGGTGGTAGTGTTGCTTGTTTCTTAAACATGGCCTAGGTGGTAGTGTTGCTTGTTTCTTAAACATGGCCCAGGTGGTAGTGTTGCTAGTTTCTCAAACATGGTCCAGGTGGTAGTGTTGCTTGTTTCTTAAACATGGCCCAGGTGGTGGTGTTGCTTGTTTCTGAAACATGGTCCAGGTGGTAGTGTTGCTTGTTTCTTAAACATAGCCCAGGTGGTTGTGTTGCTTGTTTCTGAAACATGTTCCAGTTGGTAGTGTTGCTTGTTTCTGAAACATGGTCCAGGTGGTAGTGTTGCGTGATTTTGAAACAAGGTCCAAGTGGTAGTGTTGCTTGTTTCTGAAACTTTGCCCAGGTGGTAGTGTTGCTTTTTTCTGAAACATGGTCCAGGTGGTAGTGTTGCGTGATTTTGAAACAAGGTCCAAGTGGTAGTGTTAATTGTTTCTGAAACTTTGCCCAGGTGGTAGTGTTGCTTGTTTCTTAAACATGGCCCAGGTGGTAGTGTTGCTAGTTTCTCAAACATGGTCCAGGTGGTAGTGTTGCTTGTTTCTTAAACATGGCACAGGTGGTGGTGTTGCTTGTTTCTGAAACATGGTCCAGGTGGTAGTGTTGCTTGTTTCTTAAACATGGCCCAGGTGGTTGTGTTGCTTGTTTCTGAAACATGGTCCAGGTGGTAGTGTTGCTTGTTTCTTAAACATGGCCCAGGTGGTGGTGTTGCTTGTTTCTGAAACATGGTCCAGGTGGTAGTGTTGCTTGTTTCTTAAACATGGCCCAGGTGGTTGTGTTGCTTGTTTCTGAAACATTGCCCAGGTGGTAGTGTTGCTTGTTTCTGAAACATAGTCCAGGTGGTAGTGTTGCGTGATTTTGAAACAAGATCCAAGTGGTAGTGTTGCTTGTTTCTGAAACTTTGCCCAGGTGGTAGTGTTGCTTTTTCTGAAACATGGTCCAGGTGGTAGTGTTGCGTGATTTTGAAACAAGGTCCAAGTGGTAGTGTTGCTTGTTTCTGAAACTTTGCCCAGGTGGTAGTGTTGCTTGTTTCTTAAACATGGCCCAGGTGGTAGTGTTGCTAGTTTCTGAAACATGGTCCAGGTGGTAGTGTTGCGTGATTTTGAAACAAGGTCCAAGTGGTAGTGTTGCTTGTTTCTGAAACTTTGCCCAGGTGGTAGTGTTGCTTTTTATGAAACATGGTCCAGGTGGTAGTGTTGCGTGATTTTGAAACAAGGGCCAAGTGGTAGTGTTGCTTGTTTCTGAAACTTTGCCCAGGTGGTAGTGTTGCTTGTTTCTTAAACATGTTCCAGTTGGTATTGTTGCTTGTTTCTGAAACATGGTCCAGGTAGTAGTGTTGCGTGACTTTGAAACAAGGTCCAAGTGGTAGTGTTGCTTGTTTCTGAAACTTTGCCCAGGTGGTAGTGTTGCTTTTTTCTGAAACATGGTCCAGGTGGTAGTGTTGCGTGATTTTGAAACAAGGTCCAAGTGGTAGTGTTAATTGTTTCTGAAACTTTGCCCAGTTGGTAGTGTTGCTTGTTTCTTAAACATGGCCCAGGTGGTAGTGTTGCTAGTTTCTCAAACATGGTCCAGGTGGTAGTGTTGCTTGTTTCTTAAACATGGCCCAGGTGGTGGTGTTGCTTGTTTCTGAAACATGGTCCAGGTGGTAGTGTTGCTTGTTTCTTAAACATGGCCCAGGTGGTTGTGTTGCTTGTTTCTGAAACATGGTCCAGGTGGTAGTGTTGCTTGTTTCTTAAACATGGCCCAGGTGGTGGTGTTGCTTGTTTCTGAAACATGGTCCAGGTGGTAGTGTTGCTTGTTTCTGAAACATAGTCCAGGTGGTAGTGTTGCGTGATTTTGAAACAAGGTCCAAGTGGTAGTGTTGCTTGTTTCTGAAACTTTGCCCAGGTGGTAGTGTTGCTTTTTCTGAAACATGGTCCAGGTGGTAGTGTTGCGTGATTTTGAAACAAGGTCCAAGTGGTAGTGTTGCTTGTTTCTGAAACTTTGCCCAGGTGGTAGTGTTGCTTGTTTCTTAAACATGGCCCAGGTGGTAGTGTTGCTAGTTTCTCAAACATGGTCCAGGTGGTAGTGTTGCTTGTTTCTTAAACATGGCCCAGGTGGTGGTGTTGCTTGTTTCTGAAACATGGTCCAGGTGGTCGTGTTGCTTGTTTCTTAAACATGGCCCAGGTGGTTGTGTTGCTTGTTTCTGAAACATCGTCCAGGTGGTAGTGTTGCTTGTTTCTGAAACATGGCCCAGGTGGTAGTGTTGCTTGTTTCTTAAACATGGCCCAGGTTGTAGTGTTGCTAGTTTCTCAAACATGGTCCAGGTGGTAGTGTTGCTTGTTTCTTAAACATGGCCCAGGTGGTGGTGTTGCTTGTTTCTGAAACATGGTCCAGGTGGTCGTGTTGCTTGTTTCTTAAACATGGCCCAGGTGGTTGTGTTGCTTGTTTCTGAAACATCGTCCAGGTGGTAGTGTTGCTTGTTTCTGAAACATGGTCCAGGTGGTAGTGTTGCTTGTTTCTGAAACATGGCCTAGGTGGTAGTGTTGCTTGTTTCTTAAACATGGCCCAGGTGGTAGTGTTGCTAGTTTCTCAAACATGGTCCAGGTGGTAGTGTTGCTTGTTTCTTAAACATGGCCCAGGTGGTGGTGTTGCTTGTTTCTGAAACATGGTCCAGGTGGTAGTGTTGCTTGTTTCTTAAACATAGCCCAGGTGGTGTGTTGCTAGTTTCTCAAACATGGTCCAGGTGGTAGTGTTGCTTGTTTCTTAAACATGGCCCAGGTGGTGGTGTTGCTTGTTTCTGAAACATGGTCCAGGTGGTCGTGTTGCTTGTTTCTTAAACATGGCCCAGGTGGTTGTGTTGCTTGTTTCTGAAACATCGTCCAGGTGGTAGTGTTGCTTGTTCCTGAAACATGGTCCAGGTGGTAGTGTTGCTTGTTTCTTAAACATGGCCTAGGTGGTAGTGTTGCTTGTTTCTTAAACATGGCCCAGGTGGTAGTGTTGCTAGTTTCTCAAACATGGTCCAGGTGGTAGTGTTGCTTGTTTCTTAAACATGGCCCAGGTGGTGGTGTTGCTTGTTTCTGAAACATGGTCCAGGTGGTAGTGTTGCTTGTTTCTTAAACATAGCCCAGGTGGTTGTGTTGCTTGTTTCTGAAACATGTTCCAGTTGGTAGTGTTGCTTGTTTCTGAAACATGGTCCAGGTGGTAGTGTTGCTTGTTTATTAAACATGGTCCAGGTTGTAGTGTTGCTTGTTTCTGAAACATGGCCCAGGTGGTAGTGTTGCTTGTTTCTGAAACATGGCCCAGGTGGTAGTGTTGCTTGTTTCTGAAACATGGCCCAGGTGGTAGTTTTGCTTGTTTCTGAAACATGGCCCAGGTGGTAGTGTTGCTTCTAATTGAAACATACTCAGAACATGGTGGCCACATTCTGAGAATATCAGACATGTTTATATTTACAGTAGCATGTCTCTACTTTCTCACATTTGTCATTTAACCAATGAGGATGCCAGTTATACCAATACAACACACAACACAGAGTTCCATCTCCAAGTTTTAATGTGGAAAAACAGACATGTTGGAAGAGAATCACTTGGGACGAATTGCATAAATCACAACAGGCTAAATGGTCAACTGCAGTTGCTACATCAATTGTTTTATTTTAAAATTAATGATATACTTGGTATGTCGTGTAGATTTCAAGAATATGATGGCGAGATGCTCAGCTATATAGAATTAATAAATACAGATAATTTATGAGAGGTAGTGGGAATGTGGTCATAATTCGTGCTCAAGGTTTAATCATAAAGATTCATATCTTCCAATAAAAAAACATTTGAATCAGATCAGATAAGTGTGTTGTAACTATTTACTGCTAAGAATGTGACAGTAGTGAGACTCTCAGAGTGGGTATTGAGCCCTAACCAACTTTATGCACTTCGAAGTAAATCTCAGCTCTCTGTTAAAAGTACACTCAACAAAATGTTTATTGCTCATAGTGATTCAGGAGTGAGAATGAGAGAATAGTCCAATTAAATGGCAACTGACACAGACATGGCGGCGTAGCAGGAAGATTAGAATGCTTTGAACCAAGAGGTTGAGAGTTCAACTCCCAGGAAAGGACATGTTGCAATGTAGTTTCACATTTTTTATGTCACGTGCACAAGTACAGTGAAATGCATTTCTTGCAAGCTCTAAACCCAACAATGCAGTAATCAATATCAATGTAGCACAAAAAATAACAAGGTAGAACAAAAACACAGGATAAATAAAAATTAGAAGAACAGGAGAAAGTAAGAAGCTACAGTTGAAGTCGGAAATTTACATACACCTTAGCCAAATACATTTAAACTCAGTTTTTCACAATTCCTGACATTTAATCCTAGTAAGAATTCCCTGGCTTTGTGATGGCCACTCCAATACCTTGACTTTGTTGTCCTTAGGCCATTTTGCCACAACTTTGGAAGTATGCTTGGGGTCATTGTCCATTTGAAAGACCCATTTGCGACCAAGCTTTAACTTCCTGAGTGATGTCTTGAGATGTTGCTTCAATAAATCCAAATAATTTTCCTTCCTCATGATGCCATCTATTTTGTGAAGTGCACCAGTCCCTCCTGCAGCAAACCACCCCCACAGCATGATGCTGCCACCCCTGTCCTTCACAGTTGGGATGGTGTTCTTCGGCTTGCAAGCCAACCCCTTTTTCCTTCAAACATAACGATGGTCATTATGTCCAAACAGTTCTATTTTTGTTTCATCAGACCAGAGGACATTTCTCCAAAAAGTACGATCTTTGTCCCCATGTGCAGTTGCAAACTGTGGTCTGGCTTTTTTATGGCGGTTTTGGAGCAGTGGCTTCTTCCTTGCTGAGCGGCCTTTCAGGTTATGTTGATATAGGACTCGTTTTACTGTGGATATAGATACTTTTGTACCTGTTTCCTCCAGCATCTTCACAAGTCCCTTGCTGTTGTTCTGGGATTGATTTACACTTTTCACACCAAAGTACGTTCATCTCTAGGAGACAGAACGGGTCTCCTTCCTGAGTGGTATGACGGCTGCGTGGTCACATGGTGTTTATACTTGCGTACTATTGTTTGTACAGATGAATGTGGTAACATCAGGCGTTTGGAATTTGCTCCCAAGGATGTACCAGACTTGGCTGATTTCTTTTGATTTTCCCATGATGTCAAGCAAAGAGGCACTGAGTTTGAAGGTAGGCCTTGAAATACATCCACAGGTACACCTCCAATTGACTCAAAATATGTCAATTAGCCTACCAGAAGCTTCTAAAGCCATGACATCATTTTCTGGAATTTTCCAAGCTGTTTAAAGGCACAGTCAACTTAGTGTATGTAAAGTTCTGACCCACTGGAATTGTGATACAGTGAATTATAAGTGAAATAATCTGTCTGTAAACAATTGTTGGAAAAATTACTTGTGTCATGCACAAAGTAGATGTCCTAACCGACTTGCCAAAACTATAGTTTGTTAACAAGACATTTGTCGAGTGGTTGAAAAACTAGTTTTAATGGCTCCAACCTAAGTGTATGTAAACTTCTGACTTCAACTGTATATATAGGGTCAGTTTTAATACCATACTATATACAGGGTCAGTTCCAATACCATACTATATACAGGGTCAGTTCAATACCATACTATATACAGGGTCAGTTCAATACCATACTATATACAGGGTCAGTTCCAATACCATACTATATACAGGGTCAGTTCAATACCATACTATATACAGGGTCAGTTCAATACCATACTATATACAGGGTCAGTTCAATACCATACTATATACAGGGTCAGTTTAATACCATACTATAGACAGGGTCAGTTCAATACCATACTATATACAGGGTCAGTTCAATACCATACTATATACAGGGTCAGTTCAATACCATACTATATACAGGGTCAGTTCAATACCATACTATATACAGGGTCAGTTCAATACCATACTATATACAGGGTCAGTTCAATACCATACTATATACAGGGTCAGTTCAATACCATACTATATACAGGGTCAGTTCAACTGTACATATCTACCTCTGTCACTCCAGTATCCCTGCACATTGTAAACTATACTATGAAACAAATATAAATTATATAAAGAATGATAGTAAAGAACTTTGGAGCACCTTTAATTACATTTTGGGCAAAAAGGCAAACTCAGTACCATCATTTATTCAATTAGATGTCTCATTCATTACAAAACCAACTGATATTGCCTAAGATTAGCAAACTTAGGCATGACATGCCGGCATGCCAGCAACAAATGCCGACCCTACACAGTATAACTGACCAAATTATGAAAGGCAAGCATTGTAATTTTTTATTTCATTAAGTGAGTGCGGAAGAGGTGAATTTTTTTGTTGTTGTCTATAATGACAAGTCACCTGGTTCTGACAACTTGGATGAAAAATGACTGAGGATAATAGCGGATGATATTGCCACTCCTGTTTGCCATATCTTCAATCTCAGTTTTCAAGTAAATGTGTGCCCTAAGGCCTGGAGGGAAGCAAAGGTCATTCCGTTACCCAAGAATAGCAAAGCTGCCGTTACTGGCTCAAACAGCCGACCTGTAAACTTTTGGAAAAATTTGTGTTTGACCAGATACAATGCCATTTTACAGTAAACAAATGGACAACAGATTTTAGGCACGCTTACAGGGAACTGATGATTGATTGAGAGAAATTTATGATAAAAAGATTGTGGGAGCTGTTTTGTTAGACTTCAGTGCGGCTTTTGACATTATCGATTATAGTCTGCTGCTGGAAAAATGTATGTGTTATGGCTTTACACCCCCTGCTATATTGTGGATACAGAATTACCTGTCTAACAGAACACAGAGGGTGTTCTTTAATGGAAACCTCTCAAACATAATCCAGGTAGAATAAGGCATTCCCCAGGGCAGCTGTCTAAGCCCCTTACTTTTCTGAACCTTTACTAATGACATTGAGTAAAGCCAGTGTGTCTATGTATGCAGGTGACTCAACACTATACATGTCAGCTACTACAGCGAGTAAAATCACTCAAACACTTAACAAAGAGTTCCTTCCTAATTGACCTGGCCCAGGTATCCTGGATGGATATAGATCTCATTCCGTCAGTAGAGGATGCCTGGTTGTTCTTTAAAAGTAATTTCCTCTCAATCTTAAATAAACATGCCCCATTCAAAAAATACAGAACTAAGAACAGATATAGCCCCTGGTTCTCCTCAGACTTGACTGCCCTTGACCAGCACAAAAACATCCTGTGGCGTACTGCATTAGCATCGAATAGCCCCCGCGATATGCAACTTTTCAGGGAAGTCAGGAACCAATATACACAAGCAGTTAGGAAAGCAAAGGCTAACTTTTTTCAAACAGAAATTTGCATCCTGTAGCACTAACTCCAAAAAGTTTTGGGACACTGTAAAGTCCATGGAGAATAAGAGCACTTCCTCCCAGCTGCCCACTGCACTGAGGCTAGGAAACACTATCACCCCCCCCACCCCCCGCTTCTCCTTCACACAAATTCAGACAGCTGATGTTCTGAAAGAGCTGCACAATCTGGACCCCTACAAATCAGCTGGGCTAGACAATCTGGACCCTTTCTTTCTAAAACAAGCCGCCGAAATTGTCGCAACCCCTATTACTAGCCTGTTCAACCTCTCTTTCGAGATTGGAAAGCTGCTGCGGTCATCCCCCTCTTCAAAGGGGGTGACACTCTAGATCCAAACTGTTACAGACCTATATCCATCCTGCCCTGCCTTTCGAAAGTTTTTGAAAGCCAAGTTAACAAACAGATCACCGACCATTTCGAATCCCACCGTACCTTCTCCGCTATGCAATCCGGTTTCCGAGCTGGTCATGGGTGCACTTCAGCCACGCTCAAGGTCCTAAACGACATTATAACCGCGATCGATAATAGACAGTACTGTGCAGCCGTCTTCATCGACCTGGCCAAGGCTTTCGACTCTGTCAACCACCGCATTCTTATTGGCAGACTAAATAGCCTTGGTTTCTCAAATGACTGCCTCGCCAGGTTCACCAACTACTTCTCAGATAGAGTTCAATGTGTCAAATCGGAGGGCCTGTAGTCTGCACCTATGGCAGTCTCACAGGGTTCAATTCTTGGGCCGACTCTTTTCTCTGTGTATATCAATGATGTCGCTCTTGCTGCTGGTGACTCTCAGATCCACCTCTACGCAGACGACACCATTTTGTATACATCTGGCCCTTCATTGGACACTGTGTTAACAAACCTCCAAACGACCTTCAATGCCATACAACACTCCTTCAGTAGCCTCCAACTGCTCTTAAACACTAGCAAAACTAATGTCATTTACAAAATAGCCTCCAACACTCTACTCAGCAAATTGGATGTAGTCTATCACAGTGCTATCCGTTTTGTCTCCAAAGCCCCATACACTACTCACCACTGTGACCTGTACACTCTTGTTGGCTGGTCCTCATTACATGTTCGTCGTCAAATCCACTGGCTCCAGGCCATCTATAAATCACTGCTAGGCAAATCCCCACCTTATCTTAGCTCATTGGTCACCATAGCAACACCCACCCGTAGTATGCGCTCCAGCAGGTATATCTCACTGGTCATCCCCAAAGCCAACACCTCCTTTGGCCGCCATTCCTTCCAGTTCTCTGCTGCCAATTACTGGAACAAATTGCAAAAATCTCTGGAGCTGGAGACTCTTATCTCCCTCGCTAACTTTAAGCATCAGTTGTCAGAGCACCTTACCGATCACTGCACCTGTACACAGCCCATCTGAAATTAGCCCGCCCAACTACCTCATCCCTATATTGTTATTTATTTTGCTCATTTGCACCCCAGTATCTCTATTTGCACATAATCTCTTGCACATCTATCATTCCAGTGTTAATACTAATTGTAATTATTTTGCACTATAGCCTATGTATTGCCTTACCTCCATAACTTGCTACATTTGCACACACTGTATATATATTTTCTGTTGTATTTTTTGACTTTATGTTTTGTTTTACCCCCATATGTATCTCTGTGTTGTTGTTTTTAATCGCACTGCTTTGCTTTATCTTGGCCAGGTCGCAGTTGTAAATGAGAACTTGTTCTCAACTGGCTTACCTGGTTAAATAAAGGTTAAATAAAAATAAATAAATAAAAGTTGACTGTGCCTTTAAACAGCTTGGAAAATGCCAGAAAATGATGTCATGGCTTAAAAGCTTCTGATAGGCTAATTGACATCATCTGACTCAATTGGAGGTGTACCTGTGGATGTATTTCAAGGCCTACCTTCAAACTCAGTGCCTCTTTGCTTGATATCATGGGAAAATCAAAATAAATCAGCCAAGACCTCAGAAAAACAATTGTAGACCTCAACTCTGTGTAGCCATTCTGTTAGTCATTTATCAGTCTTATGGCTTGGGGATAGCAGCTGTTCAGGAGCCTGTTGGTGTCAGACTTGATGCACCGGTACCGCTTGTCGTGCGGCAGCAGAGAGAACAGTCTATGGCTTGGGACTTTAATGTACTGGGCTGTCTTGTTGGTATAACATTTTGAGGATTTGAGGGCCCATACGAAACCTTTTTAACTTCCTGAGGGTGTAGAGGCACTTGCAACTTTCCCATTAAAAGTGTCTAGAACATGAATAACTTACATTCTGAGACCATGTTCTGTGTATGTTTGGTGGGACATTGATGGAATATTTATCCTAACCCACAGAGAATTTGACACATGAATGTTCTTGCAACGTCCCATGAAACATCTAGAACATAAATATCTGATATACTGAGAACATGGTAACCACGTTCTGGGTAAGTTCTATTTGACATTAAAGGGAATGTTCTCTTGGAAACATTCCTTCCACATCACTGGAACATTTTGAATGAAAGTGTTAGTTAATGACCTAATGACACTCTTAACGGAACGTTCTCTATAGTTGTGGGAACGTTTGACGTTCGCTGGGTAGTTACTGCACCAACCACAGGGCCAGCCTGTCCTGCACGCCCGGAACGTTCTCTATAGTTGTGGGAACGTTTGACGTTCGCTGGGTAGTTACCGCACCAACCACAGGGCCAGCCTGTCCTGCACGCCCTCCACTTCTTCATACTTATATAACAGTTAGATTACAGCTCTGTTTCAGAGCCCAGGGGGAAGGTAAGGAAAGGTAAGCTCTCTCTACTCACAAGCAGCCAGGGCCATACTGTAGATTCAGGGTAGGGTACTCTGTATGAATATACAGTCCTGGTTCCAGCTCTCTGACTGGGACAGTCCTGGTTCCAGCTCTCTGACTGGGACAGTCCTGGTTCCATCTCTCTGACTGGGACAGTCCTGGTTCCATCTCTCTGACTGGGACAGTCCTAGCTCCAGTTCTCTGACTGGGACAGTCCTAGCTCCAGTTCTCTGACTGGGACAGTCCTGGTTCCATCTCTCTGACTGGGACAGTCCTAGCTCCAGTTCTCTGACTGGGACAGTCCTGGTTCCAGCTCTCTGACTGGGACAGTCCTGGTTCCAGTTCTCTGACTGGGACAGTCCTGGTTCCATCTCTCTGACTGGGACAGTCCTGGTTCCATCTCTCTGACTGGGACAGTCCTAGCTCCAGTTCTCTGACTGGGACAGTCCTAGCTCCAGTTCTCTGACTGGGACAGTCCTGGTTCCATCTCTCTGACTGGGACAGTCCTGGTTCCATCTCTCTGACTGGGACAGTCCTAGCTCCAGTTCTCTGACTGGGACAGTCCTAGCTCCAGTTCTCTGACTGGGACAGTCCTGGTTCCATCTCTCTGACTGGGACAGTCCTGGTTCCATCTCTCTGACTGGGACAGTCCTAGCTCCAGTTCTCTGACTGGGACAGTCCTAGCTCCAGCTATCTGACTGGGACAGTCCTAGCTCCAGTTCTCTGACTGGGACAGTCCTGGTTCCATCTCTCTGACTGGGACAGTCCTAGCTCCAGCTCTCTGACTGGGACAGTCCTGGTTCCAGCTCTCTGACTGGGACAGTCCTAGCTCCAGCTATCTGACTGGGACAGTCCTAGCTCCAGTTCTCTGACTGGGACAGTCCTAGCTCCAGTTCTCTGACTGGGACAGTCCTAGCTCCAGTTCTCTGACTGGGACAGTCCTGGTTCCAGTTCTCTGACTGGGACAGTCCTGGTTCCAGCTCTCTGACTGGGACAGTCCTGGTTCCATCTCTCTGACTGGGACAGTCCTGGTTCCATCTCTCTGACTGGGACAGTCCTAGCTCCAGTTCTCTGACTGGGACAGTCCTAGCTCCAGTTCTCTGACTGGGACAGTCCTGGTTCCATCTCTCTGACTGGGACAGTCCTAGCTCCAGTTCTCTGACTGGGACAGTCCTGGTTCCAGCTCTCTGACTGGGACAGTCCTGGTTCCAGTTCTCTGACTGGGACAGTCCTGGTTCCATCTCTCTGACTGGGACAGTCCTGGTTCCATCTCTCTGACTGGGACAGTCCTAGCTCCAGTTCTCTGACTGGGACAGTCCTAGCTTCAGTTCTCTGACTGGGACAGTCCTGGTTCCATCTCTCTGACTGGGACAGTCCTGGTTCCATCTCTCTGACTGGGACAGTCCTAGCTCCAGTTCTCTGACTGGGACAGTCCTAGCTCCAGTTCTCTGACTGGGACAGTCCTGGTTCCATCTCTCTGACTGGGACAGTCCTGGTTCCATCTCTCTGACTGGGACAGTCCTAGCTCCAGTTCTCTGACTGGGACAGTCCTAGCTCCAGCTATCTGACTGGGACAGTCCTAGCTCCAGTTCTCTGACTGGGACAGTCCTGGTTCCATCTCTCTGACTGGGACAGTCCTAGCTCCAGCTCTCTGACTGGGACAGTCCTGGTTCCAGCTCTCTGACTGGGACAGTCCTAGCTCCAGCTATCTGACTGGGACAGTCCTAGCTCCAGTTCTCTGACTGGGACAGTCCTAGCTCCAGTTCTCTGACTGGGACAGTCCTAGCTCCAGTTCTCTGACTGGGACAGTCCTAGTTCCAGTTCTCTGACTGGGACAGTCCTAGCTCCAGCTATCTGACTGGGACAGTCCTAGTTCCAGTTCTCTGACTGGGACAGTCCTAGCTCCAGCTATCTGACTGGGACAGTCCTAGCTCCAGTTCTCTGACTGGGACAGTCCTAGCTCCAGTTCTCTGACTGGGACAGTCCTAGCTCCAGCTATCTGACTGGGACAGTCCTAGCTCCAGCTCTCTGACTGGGACAGTCCTAGCTCCAGTTCTCTGACTGGGACAGTCCTGGTTCCAGTTCTCTGACTGGGACAGTCCTAGCTCCAGTTCTCTGACTGGGACAGTCCTAGCTCCAGTTCTCTGACTGGGACAGTCCTAGCTCCAGTTCTCTGACTGGGACAGTCCTAGCTCCAGTTCTCTGACTGGGACAGTCCTAGTGCCAGCTCTCTGACTGGGACAGTCCTAGCTCCAGTTCTCTGACTGGGACAGTCCTAGCTCCAGTTCTCTGACTGGGACAGTCCTAGCTCCAGTTCTCTGACTGGGACAGTCCTAGTGCCAGCTCTCTGACTGGGACAGTCCTAGCTCCAGTTCTCTGACTGGGACAGTCAGAATTCCAGCTCTCTGACTGGGACAGTCCTGGTTCCAGCTCTCTGACTGGGACAGTCCTAGCTCCAGCTATCTGACTGGGACAGTCCTAGCTCCAGTTCTCTGACTGGGACAGTCCTAGCTCCAGTTCTCTGACTGGGACAGTCCTAGCTCCAGTTCTCTGACTGGGACAGTCCTAGCTCCAGTTCTCTGACTGGGACAGTCCTGGTTCCAGTTCTCTGACTGGGACAGTCAGAATTCCAGCTCTCTGACTGGGACAGTCCTAGCTCCAGTTCTCTGACTGGGACAGTCCTAGCTCCAGTTCTCTGACTGGGACAGTCCTAGCTCCAGCTCTCTGACTGGGACAGTCCTAATTCCAGTTCTCTGACTGGGACAGTCAGAATTCCAGCTCTCTGACTGGGACAGTCCTAGTTCCAGTTCTCTGACTGGGACAGTCAGAATTCCAGTTCTCTGACTGGGACAGTCCTGGTTCCAGTTCTCTGACTGGGACAGTCCTAGCTCCAGTTCTCTGACTGGGACAGTCCTAGTTCCAGCTCACTGACTGGGACAGTCAGAATTCCAGCTCTCTGACTGGGACAGTCCTAGCTCCAGTTCTCTGACTGGGACAGTCAGAATTCCAGCTCTCTGACTGGGACAGTCCTGGTTCCAGTTCTCTGACTGGGACAGTCCTAGCTCCAGTTCTCTGACTGGGACAGTCCTAGCTCCAGTTCTCTGACTGGGACAGTCCTAGTGCCAGCTCTCTGACTGGGACAGTCCTAGCTCCAGCTCTCTGACTGGGACAGTCCTAGCTCCAGTTCTCTGACTGGGACAGTCCTAGCTCCAGTTCTCTGACTGGGACAGTCCTAGCTCCAGTTCTCTGACTGGGACAGTCCTAGTGCCAGCTCTCTGACTGGGACAGTCCTAGCTCCAGCTCTCTGACTGGGACAGTCCTAGTTCCAGTTCTCTGACTGGGACAGTCCTAGCTCCAGTTCTCTGACTGGGACAGTCCTAGTGCCAGCTCTCTGGCCTTATTTTCTTCCTCACCATGGCGACAGCTGGTTTCAAATCTTTATTTTGTCATGTCTGAAGCTCATCCTCCTATCTTCTTGTTTCTCCTAGAGGCCTCATCTCTCTCCCTCTCCTCCCCATTCATCCCCTCTCTCCCTCTCGCCCTCTCTCCTCCACCTCTCCCTCCCTCCCTTCTTTCATCTACCCCTCTTTCTCTCACCTTTCTCCCTCTCTCCCCCTCCCCTCCCCTGCTCTCTCCCCCATATTCTCCCTTTCTTAACATCTCCCTCCCATCTCCCTCCCCCACCGTTAATGCATCTTGTCAGATGGAGCGTCTCAGAGTCACAACTCCCTCGCTTTTGGATTATAGAGCCCTTGAGGGTTTTGTTTTTCTGCCCACTCCTCCTCCTCCTCCTCTCTCTCTCTACATCCTTCTCCCATCCCCCCTCTTTTTTCCTTTCTCTCCACCAGCAGTGAGCTCTGTTGTTCCCTTTAAGCCTCTTATCTTCCCCTCCTGATTAGAGGAGAGGAAGAGGAAGGGAGGAAGTTTATCATATCTTAGAGTGGAGTCCATCTGTCTGCCCCCTCCCCGTCTGCCCCCTCCCCGTCTGCCCCTCCCTGTCTGCCCCTCCCTGTCTGTCCCCTCCCTGTCTGCCCCCTCCCTGTCTGCCCCTCCCTGTCTGCCCCTCCCTGACTGCCCCCTCCCTGTCTGTCCCCTCCCTGTCTGCCCCCTCCCTGTCTGCCCCCCCCTGTCTGCCCCCCTCCCTGTCTGCCCCTCCCTGTCTGCCCCCTCCCTGTCTGCCCCCTCCCTGTCTGCCCCCTCCCCGTCTGCCCCCTCCCCGTCTGCCCCCTCCCCGACTGCCCCCTCCCCGTCTGCCCCCCTCCCCGTCTGCCCCCTCCCCGTCTGCCCCCTCCCTGTCTGCCCCCTCCCTGACTGCCCCCTCCCTGTCTGTCCCCTCCTGACTGCCCCCTCCCTGTCTGCCCCCTCCCTGTCTGTCCCCTCCCTGTCTGTCCCCTCCCTGTCTGCCCCCTCCCTGTCTGTCCCCTCCCTGTCTGTCCCCTCCTGACTGCCCCCTCCCTGTCTGTCCCCTCCCTGTCTGCCCCTTCCTGTCTGCCCCCTCCCTGACTGTCCCCTCCCTGTCTGTCCCCTCCTGTCTGCCCCTCCCCGTCGGTCCCCTCCCTGTCTGCCCCTCCCTGTCTGCCCCCTCCCTGTCTGTCCCCTCCCTGTCTGCCCCCTCCCTGTCTGCCCCCTCCCTGTCTGCCCCTCCCTGTCTGCCCCTCCCTGTCTGCCCCCTCCCTGTCTGCCCCTCCCTGACTGCCCCCTCCCTGACTGCCCCCTCCCTGACTGCCCCCTCCCTGACTGTCCCCTCCCTGTCTGCCCCCTCCCTGTCTGCCCCCTCCCTGTCTGCCCCCTCCCTGTCTGCCCCTCCCTGTCTGCCCCCTCCCTGTCTGCCCCCTCCCTGTCTGCCCCCTCCCTGTCTGCCCCTCCCTGTCTGCCCCCTCCCTGTCTGCCCCCTCCCTGTCTGCCCCCTCCCTGTCTGTCCCCTCCCTGTCTGCCCCCTCCCTGTCTGCCCCCTCCCTGTCTGCCCCCTCCCTGTCTGTCCCCTCCTGTCTGCCCCCTCCCTGTCTGCCCCCATCCCTGTCTGCCCCTCCCTGTCTGCCCCCTCCCTGTCTGCCCCCTCCCTGTCTGCCCCCTCCCTGTCTGTCCCCTCCCTGTCTGTCCCCTCCCTGTCTGTCCCCCTCCTGTCTGTCCCCTCCCTGTCTGCCCCCTCCCTGTCTGCCCCCTCCCTGACTGCCCCCTCCTGACTGCCCCCTCCCTGTCTGTCTGGTCCCAGCCCACCCTATTATCCACATAGTGCACTACCTATGGGCCCAGGGTGCTAGTTTTGACCAGAGCTCCACCAGGCCCAGGGTGCTAGTTTTGACCAGAGCTCCACCAGGCCCAGGGTGCTAGTTTTGACCAGAGCTCCACCAGGCCCAGGGTGCTAGTTTTGACCAGAGCTCCACCAGGCCCAGGGCGCTAGTTTTGACCAGAGCTCCACCAGGCCCAGGGTGCTAGTTTTGACCAGAGCTCCACCAGGCCCAGGGCGCTAGTTTTGACCAGAGCTCCACCAGGCCCAGGGTGCTAGTTTTGACCAGAGCTCCACCAGGCCCAGGGTGCTAGTTTTGACCAGAGCTCCACCAGGCCCAGGGCGCTAGTTTTGACCAGAGCTCCACCAGGCCCAGGGTGCTAGTTTTGACCAGAGCTCCACCAGGCCCAGGGTGCTAGTTTTGACCAGAGCTCGACCAGGCCCAGGGTGCTAGTTTTGACCAGAGCTCCACCAGGCCCAGGGTGCTAGTTTTGACCAGAGCTCCACCAGGCCCAGGGTCTGACAGACAGCTGGTTTACCCAGGGAAGGGTGAGGGTACTGGGGCCTCTCTCTGTCCCCTCAGGGCGTCCTCTGATTGGTACAGTCACACACACTTAGCGCTGGTCACACACAAAATTCAATATTCAACCGTGTCAAGTAAAACCTCTGACATCTCACTTCTTTGTCCTCTTTTCCTATCAGACACCGTGAGAGGCCTGAGAGAGCCTTGGCTAAAATACATCTAAAGCAACAACTCAGCAGGAGTGGCCTACTTAACCCTGCTAGGATGTCCTTCCGTCTCACTGACTTCACAACTCTACAACTCTTTGGCCTTTAAGAGGGCTCAGCTCTAAGCCTCACCTTTAAGAGGCCTCAGCTCTTAGCCTCACCTTTAAGAAGACTTAGTTCTTAGCCTCACCTTTAAGAGAGCTCAGCTCTAAGCCTCACCTTTAAGAGAGCTCAACTCTAAGCCTCACCTTTAAGAGGCCTCAACTCTTAGCCTCACCTTTAAGAGAGCTCAACTCTAAGCCTCACCTTTAAGAGGCCTCAGCTCTTAGCCTCACCTTTAAGAGAGCTCAACTCTTAGCCTCACCTTTAAGAGGCCTCAGCTCTTAGCCTCACCTTTAAGAGAGCTCAACTCTTAGCCTCACCTTTAAGAGGCCTCAGCTCTTAGCCTCACCTTTAAGAGAGCTCATCTCTTAGTCTCACTAAATGGTCTTAAGGACTGAGGCCTCTCTTTTCCCCTTGATAGTGCATTTTAAATATTGAAAGAGAGCTGGGTTAGGGAGGCAGAGGACACTGATTTTCCTGTATCATTGTGCCTCAGAGATAGCCTCCACATCTACAAGATAAAATAGTTTTTATTACCTCTGTAAACGTAATGAAGCAGTTTTACTCACTAGATCTAAACAACAAACATATCAGCTATTGATTTATTAGATATTGTAAAGATGCACCCCTTACTACCAATCTACACTGCCTAGATTAGATTGGTATAGTAGATTCAACCGTCTCTTGACGTTCAGTAGAGTAGGTTCCAAGTGATGAAGTTTTCACCCATCTCTTGGAGCCGGTTTCCCGGACACAGATTAAGTCTAGTCTAGTCTTCAGAAACCGGCCCTTGACGTTCAGTAAAGCCCAATGTGAGATGAAGCTACTCGGTTTTATTAGTGTTTTATTCCTTTATTTGGTCTCCCCGGGAAAGGAGGCTCACTGCTGTTGTTGATTCCTCACATCTCACATCTCAGCGCCCACCGGACGGAGAGAAGGAGAGAACTGCTGGGATAAAAAGAGTAAAGTGGAAACCCTCCTCCTCTCCCTTCTTGTCCTGCACCCTTTCCTCCCCCTCTCCTTCCCTCTCCCTCACCCTTTCCTCCCCCTCTCCTTCCCTCTCCCTCACCCTTTCCTCCCACTCTCCTTCCCTCTCCCTCACCCTTTCCTCCCCCTCTCCTTCCCTCTCCCTCACCCAGCCTCCCCCTCTCCTTCCCTCTCCCTCACCCAGCCTCCCCCTCTCCTTCCCTCTCCCTCACCCAGCCTCCCCCTCTCCTTCCCTCCCCCTCTCCTTCCGTCTCCCTCACCCAGCCTCCACCTCTCCTTCCCTTCCCCTCTCCTTCCGTCTCCCTCACCCAGCCTCCACCTCTCCTTCCCTCCCCTCTCCTTCCGTCTCCCTCACCCAGTCTCCCCTCTCCCTCCCCCAGTCTCTCCCTTCCTTCCCAGCCTCCCCTCTCCCTCACCCAGTCTCCCCTCTCCCTCCCCCAGTCTCTCCCTTCCTTCCCAGCCTCCCCTCTCCCTCCCAGTCTCTCCCTTCCTCCCAGCCTCCCCTCTCCCTCCCAGTCTCTCCCTTCCTTCCCAGCCTCCCCTCTCCCTCCCAGTCTCTCCCTTCCTTCCCAGCCTCCCCTCTCCCTCACCCAGTCTCCCCTCTCCCTCCCCCAGTCTCTCCCTTCCTTCCCAGCCTCCCCTCTCCCTCCCAGTCTCTCCCTTCCTCCCAGCCTCCCTCTCCCTCCCAGTCTCTCCCTTCCTTCCCAGCCTCCCCTCTCCCTCCCAGTCTCTTCCTTCCTCCCAGCCTCCCCTCTCCCTCACCCAGTCTCCCCTCTCCCTCCCCCAGTCTCTCCCTTCCTTCCCAGCCTCCCCTCTCCCTCCCAGTCTCTTCCTTCCTCCCAGCCTCCCCTCTCCCTCCCAGTCTCTTCCTTCCTCCCAGCCTCCCTCTCCCTCCCAGTCTCTTCCTTCCTCCCAGCCTCCCTCTCCCTCCCAGTCTCTCCCTTCCTCCCAGCCTCCCCTCTCCCTCCCAGTCTCTCCCTTCCTCCCAGCCTCCTCTCCCTCACCCAGCCTCCCCTCTCCCTCCCCCAGTCTCTTCCTTCCTCCCAGCCTCCCCTCTCCCTCCCAGTCTCTTCCTTCCTCCCAGCCTCCCTCTCCCTCCCAGTCTCTCCCTTCCTCCCAGCCTCCCCTCTCCCTCACCCAGCCTCCCCTCTCCCTCCCCCAGTCTCTTCCTTCCTCCCAGCCTCCCTCTCCCTCCCAGTCTCTTCCTTCCTCCCAGCCTCCCCTCTCCCTCCCAGTCTCTTCCTTCCTTCCCAGCCTCCCCTCTCCCTCCCAGTCTCTTCCTTCCTCCCAGCCTCCCCTCTCCCTCCCAGTCTCTCCTTCCTTCCCAGCCTCCCCTCTCCCTCCCAGTCTCTTCCTTCCTCCCAGCCTCCCTCTCCCTCCCAGTCTCTTCCTTCCTCCCAGCCTCCCCTCTCCCTCACCCAGTCTCCCCTCTCCCCCCCCCAGTCTCTCCCTTCCTTCCCAGCCTCCCCTCTCCCTCCCAGTCTCTTCCTTCCTCCCAGCCTCCCCTCTCCCTCCCAGTCTCTTCCTTCCTCCCAGCCTCCCCTCTCCCTCCCAGTCTCTTCCTTCCTCCCAGCCTCCCCTCTCCCTCCCAGTCTCTCCCTTCCTCCCAGCCTCCCCTCTCCCTCCCAGTCTCTCCCTTCCTCCCAGCCTCCCCTCTCCCTCACCCAGCCTCCCCTCTCCCTCCCCCAGTCTCTTCCTTCCTCCCAGCCTCCCCTCTCCCTCCCAGTCTCTTCCTTCCTCCCAGCCTCCCTCTCCCTCCCAGTCTCTCCCCTTCCTCCCAGCCTCCCTCTCCCTCACCCAGCCTCCCCTCTCCCTCCCCCAGTCTCTTCCTTCCTCCCAGCCTCCCCTCTCCCTCCCAGTCTCTTCCTTCCTCCCAGCCTCCCCTCTCCCTCCCAGTCTCTTCCTTCCTTCCCAGCCTCCCCTCTCCCTCCCAGTCTCTTCCTTCCTCCCAGCCTCCCCTCTCCCTCCCAGTCTCTCCCTTCCTTCCCAGCCTCCCCTCTCCTCCCAGTCTCTCCCTTCCTCCCAGCCTCCCTCTCCCTCCCAGTCTCTCCTTCCTTCCCAGCCTCCCCTCTCCCTCCCAGTCTCTCCCTTCCTCCCAGCCTCCCCTCTCCCTCCCAGTCTCTTCCTTCCTCCCAGCCTCCCCTCTCCCTTCCTCCCAGCCTCCCCTCTCCCTCCCAGTCTCTCCCTTCCTCCCAGCCTCCCCTCTCCCTCCCAGTCTCTCCCTTCCTCCCAGCCTCCCCTCTCCCTCCCAGTCTCTCCCTTCCTCCCAGCCTCCCCTCTCCCTCCCAGTCTCTCCCTTCCTCCCAGCCTCCCTCTCCCTCCCAGTCTCTCCCTTCCTTCCCAGCCTCCTCTCCCTCCCAGTCTCTCCCTTCCTCCCAGCCTCCCCTCTCCCTCCCAGTCTCTCCCTTCCTTCCCAGCCTCCCCTCTCCCTCCCAGTCTCTCCCTTCCTCCCAGCCTCCCCTCTCCCTCCCAGTCTCTCCCTTCCTTCCCAGCCTCCCTCTCCCTCCCAGTCTCTCCCTTCCTCCCAGCCTCCCTCTCCCTCCCAGTCTCTCCCTTCCTTCCCAGCCTCCCCTCTCCCTCCCAGTCTCTTCCTTCCTCCCAGCCTCCCTCTCCCCTCCCAGTCTCTTCCTTCCTCCCAGCCTCCCCTCTCCCTCCCAGTCTCTTCCTTCCTCCCAGCCTCCCCTCTCCCTCCCAGTCTCTTCCTTCCTCCCAGCCTCCCCTCTCCCTCCCAGTCTCTTCCTTCCTCCCAGCCTCCCTCTCCCTCCCAGTCTCTCCCTTCCTCCCAGCCTCCCCTCTCCCTCCCAGTCTCTTCCTTCCTCCCAGCCTCCCCTCTCCCTCCCAGTCTCTTCCTTCCTCCCAGCCTCCCCTCTCCCTCCCAGTCTCTCCCTTCCTCCCAGCCTCCCCTCTCCCTCCCAGTCTCTCCCTTCCTCCCAGCTAGAGACAGGAAGGTTTTTGTAATGTTACCCCGTAATGTTCCCCTAATGTTTGAGTGTTCAGTTTTCAGCGTCATAACACATTATGACACTGTCATAACCATGTCATAATATGTCAGAAAAACTGACATAACTTGTCATAACATGTTATAATATGGTTATAACACTGTCATGACCCCATATATTATGACCTGTTGTGACATATTTACATTTACATTTAGTCATTTAGCAGACGCTGTTATCCAGAGCGACTTACAGTTAGTGCATACATATATATATTTTTTTTCTTCCCATACTGGCCCCACGCGGGAATCGAACCCACAACCCTGGCGTTGCAAACGCCATGCTCTACCAACATCCCTGCCTGCCATTCCCTCCCCTACCCTGGACGACGCTGGGCCAATTGTGCGCCGCCCCATGGGTCTCCCGGTCACGGCCGTCTACGACAGAGCCTGGATTCGAACCAGGATCTCTAGTGACACAGCTAGCACTGCGATGCAGCGCCTTAGACCACTGCGCCACTCGGGAGACATATATTATGACCTGTTGTGACATATATTGTGTTATGGCTCTTTTTGACTGATGACTGACAGAAGGGCATGTACGTGATACACCTATCTGGCTTATATGATAATGATGGTCATAATGCTTCATGACAGTGTCATAAAGTGTATTTTCTTAGTCCAAGTAAAGTGACACAGGATGGTCATAATGCTTCATGACAGCGTCATAAAGTGTATTTTCTTAGTCCAAGTAAAGTGACACAGGATGGTCATAATGCTTCATGACAGCGTCATAAAGTGTATTTTCTTAGTCCATGTAAAGTGACACAGGATGGTCATAATGCTTCATGTCATAAAGTGTATTTTTTACAAGTTATTTAAAATATGATGAAAACAAGTTACGATAATTAATTACAACAACAATAAAGGATTTATGAAACAAACTTTCAAAAGAAAGGAAACTTCATGGCAGGGAAAAAACTAATTTGAATGAATGTAGGTTTTGACACTCTTATGTACGTTTCACAACCAGCCATAAAATAACGCAAAATACGTCACAACAGATGTAAATACACTACATGGCCAAAAGTATGTAGACAACCCTTCAAAAAAGTGGATTTGGCTATTTCAGCCACACCTGTTGCTGACAGGTGTATAAAATCGAGCACACCGCCATGCAATCTCCATAGACAAACATTGGCAGTAGAATGGCCTTACTGAAGAGCTCAGTGACTTTCAACGTGGCACCGTCATAGGATGCCACCTTTCCAACAAGTCAGTTCGTCAAATTTCTGCCCTGCTAGAGCTGCCCCGGTCAACTGTAAGTGCTGTTAATGTGAAGTGGAAACGTCTAGGAGCAACAACGGCTCAACCGCGAAGTGGTAGGCCACACAAGCTCACAGAACGGGACCGCCGAGTGTTGAAGCGTGTAGCGCATAAAAATAGTCTGTTCTCACTTGCAACACTCACTTCCGAGTTCCAAACTGCCTCTAGAAGCAACGTCAGCACAATAACTGTTAGTCGGGAGCTTCATTAAATGGGTTTCCATGGCCGAGCAGCTGCACACAAGCCTAAGATCACCATGCGCAATGCCAAGTGTCGGCTGGAGTGGTGTAAAGCTTGCCACCATTGGACTCTGGAACAGTGGAAACGCCTTCTCTGGAGTGATAAATCACGCTTCTTCATCGAATCTGGGTTTGGCGGATACCAGGAGAACCTACCTGGCCGAATGCATAGTGCCAAATGTAAAGTTTGGTGGAGGAGGAATAATGGTCTGGGGCTGTCTTTCATGGTTCGGGCTAGGACCCTTAGTTCAAGTGAAGGGAAATCTTAACGCTACAGCATTCAATGACATTCTAGACGATTCTGTGCTTCCAACTTTGTGGCAACCGTTTGGCGAAGGCCCTTTCCTGTTTCAGCATGACAATGCCCCCGTGCACAAAGTGAGGTCCATACAGAAGTGGTTTGTCGAGATTGGTGTGGAAGAACTTGACTGGCCTGCACAGAACCCTGACCTCAACCCCATCGAACACCTTCACCCAATATCAGTGCCCAACCTCACTAATGCTCTTGAGGCTGAATGGAAGCAAGTCCCCTCAGCAATGTTCCAACATCTAGTGGAAAGCCTTCCCAGAAGAGTGGAGGCTGTTATAGCAGCAAAGGGGGGACCAACTCCACATTAATGCCCATGATTTTGACGAGCAGGTGTCCACATACATTTGGCCATGTAGTGTTTATGGGTCATGACAGTGTTATGACCATATTATGACAGATTATGACAAGTTATGTCAGCTGTCATTACATATAATGACATGGTTATGACCGTGTCATAATGTGTTATGACACTGGGTGTCAAGTAAAGTGTTGACACCCTTCTGACAACCTTTTTAGCTTGTGTTAGATTTAGGAGAGCATTCCCTTAATGTCAAACAGAACATACCCAGAATGTGGTTACCATGCTCTCAGAATTTTCCTATATTAATGTCCTGGATACGTTTCCAGCTTTTCTGTGGGTTAGGAGAATATTCCACCAACGTCCAACAAACCTACACAGAACATGCCATGTTCTCGGAAGACAATGCCAATAGTCCGGGTGGCCATTTGATTAGCTGTTCAGGAGTCTTATGGCTTGGGGGTAGAAGCTGTTAAGAAGCCTTTTGGACCTAGACTTGGCGCTCCGGTACCGCTTGCCGTGCGGTAGCAGAGAGAACAGTCTATGACTAGGGTGGCTGGAGTCTTTTGCAATTTTTAGAGCCTTCCTCTGACACCGCCTGGTATAGAGGTCCTGGATGGCAGGAAGCTTGGCCCCAGTGATGTACTGGGCCGTACGCACCACCCTCTGTAGCGCCTTGCGGTCGGAGGCCGAGCAGTTGCCATACCAGGCAGTGATGCAACCAGTCAAGATGCTCTCGATGGTGCAGCTGTAGAACTTTTTGAGGATCTGAGGACCCATGCCAAATCTTTTCAGTCTCCTGAGGGGGAAAAGGCTTTGTTGTGCCCTCTTCACGAATGTCTTTGTGTGTTTGGACCATGATAGTTTGTTGGAGATGTGGACACCAAGGAACTTGAAGCTCTCAACCTGCTCCACTACAGCCCCGTGATGAGAATGGGGGCGTGTTCGGTCCTCCTTTTCCTGTAGTCCACAATCATCTCCTTTGTCTTGATCACGTTGAGGGAGACGTTTGAATACATTGTGCATGTTCATTTATACAGTAATGTTTGGTGTGACCTTGATGGAATATCCTCCTAACCCACAGAAAACTGGACCCATTAATGTTCTTACAATGTCCCCATGAAACGTGTCTGGAGCATTAATATCTTAAATTCTGAGAACATGGTAACCATGTTCTGGGTAAGATCTATTTGACATTAAGGGAATGTTCTTTTGGAAACATTCCTTGCACATCACAGGAACATTCCTATGAAAACATGATTTAATGACCTAATGACACTCTTACGGGAACATTCTCTAAACTTGTGGGAACGTTTGTTGTTAGCTGGGCTCTCCCTCACCCAGTCCTCCCCTCTCCTTTTGCCTCCCTCACCCAGCCTCCCCCTTCCGTCTGTCTCCCTCACCCAGCCTCCCCATTCTGTCTCCCTCACCCAGACTCCCCACAGGATCAGAAAGAGGGGTACCCAGGTGCCTGCCTACCCAGACTTCCTGCTTGATTAAACAAGATCACACAGAAAGATGAGAGCAGAGAAGAGGGAAGTCAGAGTGTGTCTCTGTGACTCAGTGTGTATACCAGCAGTACGACTATTTATTCAGCCAATCTCCATTATGTCATGAACCCCAGTCATCCACCAGCCAGGGATCTGCTCAACAGGATTTAAATAAAACAGACTTCATAACAGATTCACATTCAGGTTTATTATAACGATACGTGAGATTTTTGGAGTCGTATTTTTGAGAGATAATGTTTTGGATTATACGGTTTCTTTTGAATGATTCAGACTCATTTAAATAATATTTTAATTTGGGATATGGCATATTCTCCCATCATTCCATATCAAGTTTTATCGCCTTTTTATTTCCTGTATCACCTCAGTTGAGAAACTGTTCTGATTGTAAGATCAAAGATATGGAATAAGCTAACTTATGGAATTGTTTGAAGATGGTCATAAAGGATAATTTAGCTCTTTCATTTAGAGTTTTAGGACCCCCGCTATAAGCCCATACAAACACATTGAATAACACATTCATACATGGCAAAACAGATAGTTGTCATGACTTGCCCTCATGGGCTGAGGATCAAAGATTCCTGCTAGGCAAAGGTTTGAACACCCCCTTTCCTGGGGGCCAGTTTTATGACCGGTCGTAAATTCCTTGCAGAGACTGTCTCTTCCTTGCCATGAAGTATTGGGAGAAAGGACCCCTTCGTTAACAAAGGAAGTCTTCCCGCCAAAACTCCAACATCCAAAAGTGGATAATGAAACAACATTCCTACTTAAAAGTATGTAAGAAATGGTTGGTGGGGACTTAAAGAACAATCATGTCAAATTCGTAACTATGTTGTGATGTCATTAAAGACGGTGGAACAACATAACTGTATCTCTGGGGGGGCTACACTTCCCAGTTATGAGGTTTGCATCTAATTGTTGTATAAAATGAATGATTAAGTATAATTGTCATGAGCCCTCTCACTCCACCGGGTTACCACCTTAATTTGTTTCCACTATCTTCCACTCTGCTCACCTCCCTCTCTCTACTCAGCCTAACTAGCTCCACCTGTCCCTGCTCTGCTCGGCTCTAATTACTCTGCCAGCTGCGCTGCATTACCCACTAACCTCTCCCAGTATTTAGGCCCTGTCTTTCAGCTCTCCGGTGTCAGATCGTCTGCAAAGCTCACACCCGGAACCTGTTTGCTCGCGCTTCTGGCTCACCCTGGTTTTGTGACCCCGGACCTGCCTGTTTTTTGGATACTCTTCTGCCTCAGGAGATCCAGACCTGCTTCTGCCATTACGACTCCTGACTACTCTTCAATCCCGGTAACTCTGACCAGCCTTCTGCCTTGCTACTACGTATTTTGGATTTCCCTTGAACTGTACTGCTGCCTGGTTTCATTCCGCCCTGTTGTGTCTGTGTCTCCCCCAGGACTTCTGGACCACCCACCACCGGCTTCATAGGACGCATCGCTGCCACTGGGGGGGCACAGACCCAGCGCATTGGACGGGATCCCTGTTACCCCCTGGAGCCTTCATTCACTCCCTACTTCCCTTTTCCCTTAAGTTTAATAAACTTTCTGGTGTGACGTAATTGTGGTCCTCTGGTCGTCTGTCTGAACCGTGACAGTACGATCTGACCATTATGGACTCAGCGCACACTTTCCCCGACATGGAAACCGATGAGCATGAGCAGCAGTTCCAGCAGCAGCAACAACAACTCGCCATGATCATTCAACTCCTCACCAACCTTACCCCAGCCAGTCTGCCCACCAGCCCAGCCCCCGAGTTACCTGCCCCGGTCATTGCAGCCGCTGCTCCGAACCCAAGATTGGAAACCCCGAGCGGTTCAACGGCGATTCAACCCAGGTCCGGCCATTCCTGACTAGCTGCCGACTTCAGTTCTCCTTGCAGCCAAGGACCTTCGCCACGGAGGGGGCTAAAGTTGGGTATGCCATCACTCACCTGACGGGCCGAGCTCGACTCTGGGGAACAGCAGAGTTCGAACGTCAAACCCCCGCATGTGCAACCTTCGACCTGTTTGCTGAGGAGATGCTGAAGGTGTTTGACCTGGATTCACCCACCGCAGAGGCGTCTCGTGAACTGTTCAGTATTCGACAAGGCAGACGTACAGTCGCAGACCATTCCATCGACTTCCGAACCCTGGCTAGACGAAGTTCTTGGAACACACCATCGTTGGTGGACGCGTTCTTCCATAGTTTGGCTGACTATATCAAGGACGAGTTGGTCTCCCATGAACTGCCTTCCACTCTTGATGAAGCCATCGCACTGACTGTCAGGATCGACAGAAGGATACAGACCCGTCGTCGTGAGAGGGGGGCGCCAAGGTCCACCTACTACCGGCATTCGGAGAGATCCGACTGGGCTCCTGTCATCTACTGCCACTCACCCAGGTCAGCTTGATCAGTCTGAGCCTATGGAGATTGGGCGAGCCTCCCTCACTCCTGCAGAGCGCCAGCGCCGCTTCACCTCAAACCTCTGCCTCTATTGTGGAGGTGATGGACATCGTGTGGTAACCTGCCCTTTAAAGGGCCGAAGCTCACCGGGCGTAGGGGAGTCCGGTTGAGTTCAATGACCATCCAGTCCTCCGACCGCAAACCCCTGCTGCAAGTTCACCTCCGCCTCTCTGACTCAACTCACACCTTGGCTGCTCTGGTGGATTCTGGCGCCGAAGCCAACATAATGGACATCAAGCTGGCACGCCAACTGGGACTGGAGAACCTCCGTTTGACACCTCCTATTCCTGCCCGGGCACTGGACGGACACTTACTCGGATCGGTCACTCATATCACGGCCCCGGTCTCGATGGGTCTGTCCGGAAACCATCAAGAAACTATCCAGTTTCACCTGCTCCCCTCTCCAGGCCAACCCCTCATCCTGGGTTACCCATGGCTCCGCCGGCACAACCCTCAGCTCGACTGGGTGACCGGGGTGATCAGGGAGTGGGGAGAGGACTGCCACCGAACCTGCCTGCTTGCTGCCGCTACCACCCTCGGCCAGTACCTACTAACTCCGCTCCTGACCTCTCCAATGTCCCAGAATGCTACCATGGTCTCAGAGAGGTGTTTAACAAAGCAAGAGCCACATCTCTGCCCCCCTCACCGACCGTGATGACTGTGCCATCGACCTCCTCCCTGGAACAGCTCCTCCAAGGGTCGTCTTTATTCGTTGTCTGCTCCTGAAAGAAAGTCCATGGAGGACTACATCAATGGCTCTCTGTCCGCAGGATTAATCCGTTCATCTTCATCTCCTGCTGGTGCTGGCTTCTTCTTTGTGGGGAAGAAGGACGGATCTCTTCGCCCCTGCATCGACTACAGGGGACTCAACGACATCACAGTGAAAAACCGTTACCCTCTGCCTCTGCTCACCTCTGCTTTTGAGTTGCTCCAGGGAGCCACTGTTTTTACCAAGTTGGATCTCAGAAACGCTTACCACCTAGTGCGGATCCGGGAGGGAGATGAATGGAAAACCGCATTCAATACACCAACAGGCCACTACGAGTATCTGGTTATGCCTTTTGGCCTCACCAATGCTCCTGCTGTGTTCCAGGCTCTAGTGAATGATGTACTGCGGGACATGTTAAACAAGTTTGTCTTCGTTTACCTGGATGACATCTTAATTTACTCCAGAAACCTGTCTGAACACACCCGCCATGTCCAGCAAGTCCTTCATCGTCTTCTGGAGAATTCCCTCTACGCCAAGGCAGAGAAATGTGAGTTTCACGTCAAGACAGTGGCCTTCCTGGGGTACATAGTGGCAGAAGGAAGTATCCAAATGGATCCTGCCAAAGTATCAGCAGTCACTTCATGGCCAGTTCCGGAGAACAGAAAGAAGCTGCAACAGTTTCTGGGGTTTGCTAACTTCTATAGGAAGTTTATCCGGAACTACAGTACCGTTGCTGCCCCTCTCACTGCTCTAACCAGCACCAAGCAACCCTTCACCTGGACCCCAGCAGCCGACAAAGCCTTCAGTACCCTCAAGGTGAGGTTCACCTCCGCTCCCATCCTCCAGATGCCTGATGTGGACCGGCAATTCATTGTGGAGGTGGACGCCTCGGATGTGGGAGTTGGTGCTGTGATTTCTCAGTGGGCTGCGGAGGATAGGAAGCTCCATCCCTGTGCCTTTTTCTCACGTCGGTTGTCCCCCTCTGAGTGCAATTACGACATAGGGAACCGTGAGCTGCTGGCTGTGAAGCTTGCCTTGGAGGAGTGGCGTCACTGGCTGGAGGGGTCCACCATTCCATTTCTCGTTTGGACCGATCATAAGAACTTGGAGTACATCCGCACGGCCAAACGGTTGAACTCCAGGCAGTCCCGCTGGGCCCTGTTCTTCACCAGGTTTAATTTCACTCTGTCATACCGGCCTGGATCACGCAACACCAAGCCAGACGCCCTCTCCCGTCAATTCCAGAAGGATGACACCCCCTCCAAGGACCCTGTGTCGATTCTGCCAAGTCCCTGCATCGTTGCAGCTCTGACCTGGGCTGTTGAGGAACAGGTGCTGGAGGCTCTCCGTAACCAGCCAGGTCCCAGCACTTGCCCAGCTGACCGCCTTTTTGTCCCCGAAGACCTGAGGTCCCAGGTCATTCAGTGGGGACATGACTCCCGCCTAGCTTGTCACCCTGGCTCCACCCGCACTTACAACCTGCTCGCCCAGAGGTTCTGGTGGCCCTCTCTGAGGAAGGATGTACGGGAATTCGTCCAAGCCTGCCCCATCTGCAACCAACACAAGTCGTCCTGCCAGCCCCCAGCCGGATTGCTGCAGCCCCTGCCTGTGCCCAGACGTCCCTGGTCTCACATCGCCCTTGACTTTGTCACGGGGCTGCCCCCTTCAAGTGGCATGACCGTCATTCTCACCATCGTTGACCGTTTCAGCAAGATGGCACACTTCATTCCCCTCCCCAAGCTCCCAACCGCCAAGGAGACCGCCCAGGTGGTCCTGGAACACGTCTTCCGGATCCACGGACTGCCAAGGGATGTTGTTTCTGACCGTGGTCCACAATTCTCCTCCGCTTTTTGGAAGGAGTTCTGTCACCTGCTGGGAGCCACAGTCAGTCTGACTTCCGGATTCCATCCCCAATCCAATGGGCAGTCAGAGCGGGCTAATCAGGAGCTCGAGAAGGCACTGCGATGCATGACTTCACGCAACCCCCACTCCTGGTCGCAGCAATTGACATGGGTGGAGTACGCACACAATTCTCTGACCTGCTCTGCCATCGGTATGTCCCCTTTCCAATGTGTTTATGGATACCAGCCTCCTCTATTTGCCAGCCAGGAGGAGGAGGTTACTTGCCCATCTGCACTTGCTTTTGCCCGTCGATGTCGCCGCACCTGGTCACAAGCCCGAGCCACACTCCTCAGGTCCGTTGCCAGCTACACTACCGGGGCCAACCGTCGGAGAATTCCTGCTCCCACCTACCATGTTGGTCAAAGGGGTGTGGTTGTCATCGAAGAACCTGCCACTCAGGGTGGAGTCGCAGAAGCTGGCACCTCGGTTCATTGGCCCATTCCCTATCATAAGAGTGATTAGCCCAACTGCTGTCCGGCTCCAACTGCCTAATTCCCTGAGGGTGCACCCCACTTTCCATGTGTCTAAGATTAAGCCCATCCATGAGAGTCCGCTGGTCCCTGCTGCGCCTGGTCCTCCTCCTCCACGGCTCGTCGATGGTGGTCTGGTTTACACCGTCCGCCGCCTGCTTCGGTCCAGACGGAGGGGTAGGGGTCTCCAGTACCTCATTGACTGGGAGGGCTATGGACCTGAGGAAAGGACCTGGGTGCCAGCTAGTCGGATTGTGGATAGGACTCTCATCACCGCTTTCCACCAACGGCATCCTGATCAACCTGCAATCCGTAGGGGCCGCCCCAGAGGGGTCCCTAACCGTCCGGCCCGCTCGGCTTCCTGTCCTGTGCCTGATCCTGTCTCGGGACCTGTCCCATCTCCCGACCACGGCCCTCCGGCTTCCTCCGAGGATGAGGACGTTCACTCGGACCGTTCGGAGGAGTTCTAGCCCTCCTCCGGCTCCCCTCCTCCCGCCCGGCGTGGTGTTGCTCTTGGGACTTCTGGGGCCGTCCCTTGGGGGGGTTCTGTCATGAGCCCTCTCACTCCACCGGGTTACCACCTTAATTTGTTTCCACTATCTTCCACTCTGCTCACCTCCCTCTCTCTACTCAGCCTAACTAGCTCCACCTGTCCCTGCTCTGCTCGGCTCTAATTACTCTGCCAGCTGCGCTGCATTACCCACTAACCTCTCCCAGTATTTAGGCCCTGTCTTTCAGCTCTCCGGTGTCAGATCGTCTGCAAAGCTCACACCCGGAACCTGTTTGCTCGCGCTTCTGGCTCACCCTGGTTTTGTGACCCCGGACCTGCCTGTTTTTTGGATACTCTTCTGCCTCAGGAGATCCAGACCTGCTTCTGCCATTACGACTCCTGACTACTCTTCAATCCCGGTAACTCTGACCAGCCTTCTGCCTTGCTACTACGTATTTTGGATTTCCCTTGAACTGTACTGCTGCCTGGTTTCATTCCGCCCTGTTGTGTCTGTGTCTCCCCCAGGACTTCTGGACCACCCACCACCGGCTTCATAGGACGCATCGCTGCCACTGGGGGGGGCACAGACCCAGCGCATTGGACGGGATCCCTGTTACCCCCTGGAGCCTTCATTCACTCCCTACTTCCCTTTTCCCTTAAGTTTAATAAACTTTCTGGTGTGACGCAATTGTGGTCCTCTGGTCGTCTGTCTGAACCGTGACAATAATAATACTTTTGTGAAGATAATAATGTGATTTTAGCATTCTAGATGAGATGATTGTTCTAGATGAGATGATTGTTTTCCATATTGATTAGTTCTCAGTCAGTGGCCACGCCCAGATGACCACAAACATGATGGAACGCCCCTTTTAAGCCTCGTGACGAAATTCACCTCAGACCAGCAGACGTGAAGCGTGAGCCAAACGTTGCAAATGGTTGAATTTCTACCAGAAGAGTAAGCCCCACGGCTTAAAATGGTTGATACTCTACAAGACCAAGAAGCGTGAAGCTTGATGCTACACGTTACACAACGGTTAGACTAGAAAGACCAGAAAACGTGAGACGTTAGTCCACGCATTTGAAATGGAGAAACTCTGAAACTCTCAACCTCTACACGAGGTGAAGAAGAAGACAATGCACTAGACCTTATCATCTCAGTCTGCAGATGGCATGTATAGTCGTCTAGAGAACTTTCACTAAAAAGACACGAGAGAGGAGAGGACAATCCCTCTCAGACAACCGCTGGTACATCTTGAAGTATCCATTCTAACCGCCACTACGACCAGAAACTCTACCAAGGACATTGGGATCTCTGGTGGGCAAATCAGAGTCCTACATCATCAACTCAACTATCGAGGACAGCAACACGTAAATACATGTTGTATTTCTAATCCGAATGAGCGTTATTAGGGTGCATAAGTATTATGATTACTGTGAGCGTAGTCTCCAAAGGAACAACGATAGTTTGAATCTCTGTCTCTCCCTTCCACTCTGACCCCTCCACGACCCAAGCATTCATGCCATTATTAGTCCAGTCCACTAGGGACCTGTTTTCATTGTATTACGTTAGTAATCAATAACCTATGTGTGTTTGTATTGTGTTATTATTTAGTTAGTTAGTAAATATATACTTAAGCCAATTTGTGTATTGCTGATTCATCAATAAGGTTAGTGTTCTTGCAGGTTCAAGGATTATGCGACGTTCAGAATGAGACTGATAAGAGGTAATCATTTAATATGTGACTGTTATCGATTATATATAACATATATCTTCTAAGAGTTTAATTCGGGATTAATTGTTACATGATTAATTTAATCGAGTGACAATTAAACATAGTCAGGTGGTTCGATAAATAACAGTCACACATTAAAGTAAGTCACGTCACGACATAGTCCAAAAATAAATCAAAAGGAAGTTTGTTTTTTAAGTGAAGACAGCTCAGGAAATTATTTTAAAACATGTTTAATCCATATTTAATCCCTGTTTTAGGGCACTAAAGTACTTCCATATACCGTATACTTCCATAAATGTTTTGAACTGGTACCGGGCTACCTTCAGACAAGTCTTGTGGCCGTCCTAGAGCAACCGTACGTGTTCCTGAGAGTCTCACCTTTCTACTGTGGGGTCATAATAAAATAAATGGTGTTTGACCAGATACAATGCTATTTCACAGTAAACTAATTGACAACAGACTTTCAACATGCTTATAAGGGAAGGACATTCAACAAGCACAGCACTTATACAAATGACTGATGATTGGCTGAGAGAAATTGATGATAAAATGATTGTGGGGGCTGTCTTGTTAGACTTTCAGTGCAGCTTTTGACATTATCGATCATAGTCTGCTGCTGGAAAAAACGTATGTGTTATTGTCAAACAGAACACAGAGGGTGTTCTTTAACGGAAGACTCTCAGACGTAATCAAGGTAGAATCAGGAATTCCCCAGGGCAGCTGTTTGAGTAAAGCCAGTGTGTCTATGTATGCGGATGACTCAACACTATACACGTCAGCTACTACAGCGACTGAAATAACTGCAACACTTAACAAAGACCTGCAGTTAGTTTTAGAATGGAAGAAATAAGCAACACTTAACAAAGAATGGGTGGGAAGGAATAAGTTAGTCCTATTTCCTATTTCAAAAACTAAAAGCATTGTATTTGGGATCAATCATTCACTAAACCCTAAACCTCAACTACATCTCGTAATGAATAATGTGGAAATTGAGCAAGTTGAGGTGATTAAACTGCTTGGAGTAACCCTGGATTGTAAACTGTCATGGTCAAAACATATTGATACAACAGTAGCTAAGATGGGGAGAAGTCTGTCCATAATTAAGCGCTGCTCTGCCTTCTTAACAACACTATCAACAAGGCAGGTCCTACAGGCTCTAGTTTTGTCGCACCTAGATTACTGTTCAGTCGTGTGGTCAGGTGCCACAAAGAGGGACTTGGGAAAATTGCAGTCGGCTCAGAACAGGGCAGCACGGCTGGCCCTTATAAGTACACAGAGAACTAACATTAATGACATGCATGTCAGTCTCTCCTGGCTTAGAGTGGAAGAGAGATTGACTTCATCACTACTTGTTTTTGTAAGAGGTGTTGACAAGTTGAATGTACCGAGCTGTCTGTTTGGAATACTGGCACACAGCTCGGACACCCATGCATACCCCACAAGACATGCCACCAGAGGTCTCTTCACAGTCCCCAAGTCCAGAACAGACTATGGGAGGCGCACAGTACTACATAGAGCCATGACTACATGGAACTATATTCCACATCAAGTAACTGATGCAAGCAGTAGAATCAGATTTAAAAAACAGATTAAAATACACCTTATGGAACAACGGGGACTGTGAAGAGACACACACACAGGTACAGACACATGCATACGCACACATTATGATATTGTTGTATGGTGGTATTAAACATTTTGTATTGTAGATATGTAGTGGTGTAATAATGTTATATGATGTACTGTTTTATCTTTTGATTTATATGTAATGTAAGCGCTTTAATATGTTATGACCCCAGGAAGAGTAGCTTCTGCCTTGGCAGCAGCTAATGGGGATCCCTAATAAATACAAATACAAATATTAGTGCGTTTTAATAAATATTAGCCAAACTGTTCGGACGCTATAGATGTTTTCGTGAGAAGACCAATTTTCTGGACGTGTCCTGGTCTGACAAACACCACTGTAGCTCTGCCACCGTCCACCGCAGATGTGGAAGGCCGACATCGGTGGACGCAGTGGATTGAGACGCAACTGATATAACTAGCTTAAACAGACATATTATTATGCTAATTAGATTTCCGCGGGGGGCGCGGACGTCGACTCTCTGGAAGCGTTGGAGCGAGCAGCTGTCTCTAACATGTCTTGTGAGTTTGAACAGAGACAGAAACTTTGTGGCAATAGAAGAAAACACCTTTGGGTTGTATCCCAAATGGCCCTCATAGGGCTCTGGTCAAAACTAGTGCACTGTATAGGGAACAGACCTTGCTGGAGATGTTTCTGCCTTTGATTCAGCTCGTGCACACAATGGATCACACGAATACAGCCCTTCGATTATTCTCCTCCTCAGTTGGAAAAGTCTCAATCTACACGGAATCAGAAAACATCTGATGGAAATGGAAAGCAATTGGACTGACTCAGATGACAGCAAGCCATTTGGGACACGGCCACTTTGAGAATCCAGAGCAAATGAAAGCAGCTTGCTTAACCACCACCCCAGGCATTCAATCCCTGCACACGCTCTGCTCTCCTCTGAAATCACTTTCCTGACTGCACTGCCGATCTCTCCGTATGAGGACAGGAGAGTAGAGTGGCTCCAGTCTATTTCTGAAAGGCTAATAATATGAACCCTTCTAGTCTCCCGCCTAGCCCTCGGTCTTAACTTCCGTCAACAAGGTCTTACACTCTTATCTGTATTCACTTGTTTCATGATATGCCTCCTGATTGCTTCTCACATACGGAAGCATTTAGCTGCCGAAACTCAATTGGAAATGCAAATGGACAAATGATAAATCAATATCATGTTCGCAATTCCTTTTCCTAAATGGGTATACATGTTTTGTGACACAATTCAAACTGAAAAACTAAAAATATATATAGCATTATCATTTTCATGACTGAGTTGCATACTCAGTCATGAAAATGATAATGCTATATATATATTTTGTTTTTCAGTTTGAATTGTGTCACAAAACATGTATACCCATTTAGGAAAAGGAATTGCAAACATGATATTGATTTATCATTTGTTACATAGCCTATTTGACCATTACAATACTACCACCACCAGTCACCATGTCTTAACCATGACAATACTACCACCACGTCTTAACCATGACAATACTACCACCATCAGTCACCATGTCTTAACCATGATAATACTACCACCACCAGTCACCATGTCTTAACCATGACAATACTACCACCACCAGTCACCATGTCTTAACCATGACAATACTACCACCACAAGTCACCATGTCTTAACCATGACAATACTACCACCACCAGTCACCATGTCTTAACCATGACAATACTACCACCACCAGTCACCATGTCTTAACCATGACAATACTACCACCACCAGTCACCATGTCTTAACCATGACAATACTACCACCACCAGTCTCCATGTCTTAACCATGACAATACTACCACCACCAGTCACCATGTCTTAACCATGACAATACTACCACCACCAGTCACCATGTCTTAACCATGACAATACTACCACCACCAGTCACCATGTCTTAACCATGACAATACTACCACCACCAGTCTCCATGTCTTAACCATGACAATACTACCACCACCAGTCACCATGTCTTAACCATGACAATACTACCACCACCAGTCTCCATGTCTTAACCATGACAATACTACCACCACGTCTTAACCATGACAATACTACCACCATCAGTCTCCATGTCTTAACCATACCAATACTACCACCATCAGTCTCCATGTTTTAACCATGACAATACTACCACCACCAGTCACCATGTCTTAACCATGACAATACTACCACCACCAGTCACCATGTCTTAACCATGACAATACTACCACCACCAGTCTCCATGTCTTAACCATGACAATACTACCACCACGTCTTAACCATGACAATACTACCACCATCAGTCTCCATGTCTTAACCATACCAATACTACCACCATCAGTCTCCATGTTTTAACCATGACAATACTACCACCACCAGTCACCATGTCTTAACCATGACAATACTACCACCACTAGTCACCAAGTCTTAACCATGACAATACTACCACCACCAGTCACCATGTCTTAACCATGACAATACTACCACTATCAGTCACCATGTCTTAACCATGACAATACTACCACCACCAGTCACCATGTCTTAACCATGACAATACTACCACAACCAACCGCCATGTCTTAACCATGACAATACTACCACCACCAGTCACCATATCTTAACCATGACAATACTACCACCACCATGTCGTAACCATGACAATACTACCACCACCAGTCACCATGTCTTAACCATAACAATACTACCACTATCAGTCACCATGTCTTAACCATGACAATACTACCACAACCAGTCACCATGTCTTAACCATGACAATACTACCACCACCAGTCACCATGTCTTAACCATGACAATACTACCACCACCAGTCACCATGTCTTAACCATGACAATACTACCACCACCAGTCACCATGTCTTAACCATACCAATACTACCACCAACAGTCACCATGTTTTAACCATGACAATACTACCACCACCAGTCACCATGTCTTAACCATGACAATACTACCACCACAAGTCACCATGTCTTAACCATGACAATACTACCACCACCAGTCACCATGTCTTAACCATGACAATACTACCACCACCAGTCACCATGTCTTAACCATGACAATACTACCACCACAAGTCACCATGTCTTAACCATGACAATACTACCACCACCAGTCACCATGTCTTAACCATGACAATACTACCACCACCATTCACCATGTCTTAACCATGACAATACTACCACCACCAGTCACCATGTCTTAACCATAACAATACTACCACTACCTCCACTAGTCACCATGTCTTAACCATGACAATACTACCACAATCAGTCACCATGTCTTAACCATGACAATACTACCACCACCAGCCACCATGTCTTAACCATGACAATACTACCACCACCAGTCACCATGTCTTAACCATGACAATACTACCACCACCAGTCACCATGTCTTAACCATGACAATACTACCACCACCAGTCACCATGTCTTAACCATGACAATACTACCACCACCAGTCACCATGTCTTAACCATGACAATACTACCACCACAAGTCACCATGTCTTAACCATGACAATACTACCACCACCAGTCACCATGTCTTAACCATGACAATACTACCACCACCATTCACCATGTCTTAACCATGACAATACTACCACCACCAGTCACCATGTCTTAACCATAACAATACTACCACTACCTCCACTAGTCACCATGTCTTAACCATGACAATACTACCACAATCAGTCACCATGTCTTAACCATGACAATACTACCACCACCAGCCACCATGTCTTAACCATGACAATACTACCACCACCAGTCACCATGTCTTAACCATGACAATACTACCACCACCAGTCACCATGTCTTAACCATGACAATACTACCACCACCAGTCACCATGTCTTAACCATGACAATACTACCACCACCAGTCACCATGTCTTAACCATGACAATACTACCACCACCAGTCTCCATGTCTTAACCATGACAATACTACCACCACCAGTCACCATGTCTTAACCATGACAATACTACCACCACCAGTCACCATGTCTTAACCATGACAATACTACCACCACCAGTCACCTAGTCTTAACCATGACAATACTACCACAATCAGTCACCATGTCTTAACCATGACAATACTTCCACAATCAGTCACCATGTCTTAACCATGACAATACTACCACCACCAGCCACCATGTCTTAACCATAACAATACTACCACCACCATGTCTTAACCATGACAATACTACCACCACCAGTCACCATGTCTTAACCATGACAATACTACCACCACCATGTCTTAACCATGTCTTAACCATGATAATACTACCACCACCAGCCACCATGTCTTAACCATGACAATACTACCACCACCACGATGTATTAACCATGACAATACTACCACCACCAGTCATCATGTCTTAACCATAACAATACTACCACCACCACGATGTATTAACCATGACAATACTACCACCACCAGTCATCATGTCTTAACCATAACAATACTACCACCACCAGTCACCATGTCTTAACCATAACAATACTACCACCACCAGTCACCATGTCTTAACCATGACAATACTACCACCACCAGTCACCATGTCTTAACCATGACAATACTACCACCACCACGATGTATTAACCATGACAATACTACCACCACCAGTCATCATGTCTTAACCATAACAATACTACCACCACCAGTCACCATGTCTTAACCATAACAATACTACCACCACCAGTCACCATGTCTTAACCATGACAATACTACCACCACCAGTCACCATGTCTTAACCATGACAATACTACCACAACCAGTCACCATGTCTTAACCATGACAATACTACCACCACAAGTCACCATGTCTTAACCATGACAATACTACCACCACCAGTCACCATGTCTTAACCATGACAATACTACCACCACCAGTCACCATGTCTTAACCATGACAATACTACCACCACCAGTCACCAAGTGCAGCTCTGGTTGTGTGTGTGTGTGTGTGTGTGTGTGTGTGTGTGTGTGTGTGTGTGTGTGTGTTGTATGTATGTGTGTCTGTGTGTGTGTGTGTGTGTGTGTGTGTGTGTGTGTGTTTGTGTGTGTGTGTGTGTGTGTGTGTCTGTTTGTGTGTCTGTGTGTGTGTGTGTGTGTGTGTGTGTGTGTGTGTGTGTGTGTGTGTGTGTGTGTGTCTGTGTTTAGGCCTTCAACCAGAGCTGCTTCAAGAGAGAGATTTGTTTTCACTACACTTACAGTTACATTAGTCATTTAACAGAAGCTCTTCTTCCTCTGTTAACCATAGTTACCTGCAAGGAAACACGTGCCATTATCATTGCTTTGCACAAAAAGGGCTTCACAGGCAAGGATATTGCTGCTAGTAAGATTGCGCCTAAATCAACCATTTATCGGATCATCAAGAACTTCAAGGAGAGAGGTTCAATTGTTGTGTAGAAGGCGTCAGGGCGCCCAAGAAAGTCCAGCAAGCGCCAGGACCATCTCCTAAAGTTGATTCATCTGCGGGATCGGGGCACCACCAGTGCAGAGCTTGCTCAGGAATGGCAGCAGGCAGGTGTGAGTGCATCTGCACGCACAGTGAGGCGAAGACTTTTGGAGGATGGCCTGGTGTCAAGAAGGGCAACAAAGAAGCCACTTCTCTCCAGGAAAAACATCAGGGACAGACTGATATTCTGCAAAAGGTACAGGTATTGGACTGCTAAGGACTGGGGTAAAGTCATTTTCTCTGATGAATCTCCTTTCCGATTGTTTGGGGCATCCGGAAAACACCTTGTCCGGAGAAGAAGATGCGCTACCATCTGTCCTGTTTATTTTTAATTTTTTAATTTCAACTTTATTTAACCAGGTAAGCCAGTTGAGAACAAGTTCTCATTTACAACTGCGACCTGGCCAAGATAAAGCAAAGCAAAGCAAAGCAGTTTAAAAAAAAACAACAACACAGAGTTACATATGGGGTAAACAAAACATAAAGTCAAAAATACAAACAGAAAATCTATATACAGTGTGTGCGAATGTAGTATGTTATGGAGGTAAGGCAATAAATAGGCCATAGTGCAAAATAATTGGAATGATAGATGTGCAGAAGATGATGTGCAAATAGAGATACTGGGGTGCAAATGAGCAAAATAAATAACAATACAGGGATGAGGTAGTTGGGTAGGCTAATTACAGATGGGCTGTGTACAGGTGCAGTAATCGGTAAGTTGCTCTGACAACTGACGCTTAAAGTTAGTGAGGGAGATAAGAGTCTCCAGCTTCAGAGATTTTTGCAGTTCGTTCCAGTCATTGGCAACAGAGAACTGGAAGGAATGGCGGCCAAAGGAGGTGATGGCTTTGGGGATGACCAGTGAGATATACCTGCTGGAGCGCAGACTACAGGTGGGTGTTGCTATGGTGACCAGTGAACTAAGGTAAGACGGGGATTTGCCTGGCAGTGATTTATAGATGACCTGGAGCCAGTGGGTTTGGCGACAAATATGTAGTGAGGGCCAGCCAACAAGAGCGTACAGGTCACAGTGGTGGGTAGTATACGGGGCTTTGGTGACAAATTGGATGGCACTGTGATAGACTACATCCAATTTGCTGAGTAGAGTGTTGGAGGCTATTTTGTAACTGACATCGGCGAAATCAAGGATCGGTAGGATAGTCAGTTTTACGAGGGCATGTTTGGGAGCATTAGTGAAGGAGGCTTTGTTGCAAAATAGGAAGCCGATTCTAGATCTAACTTTTGATTGGAGATGCTTAATGTGAGTCTGGAAGGAGAGTTTACAGTCTAACCAGACACCTAGGTATTTGTAGTTGTCCACATACTCTAGGTCAGACCCGCCGAGAGTAGTGATTCTAGTCGGGTGGGCGGGTGCAAGCAGCGTTCGGTTGAAGAGCAACCAACAGTAAAGCATCCTGAGACCATTCATATGTGGGGTTGCTTCTCAGCCAAGGGAGTAGGCTCACTCACAATTTTGCCTAAGAACACAGCCATGAATAAAGAATGGTACCAACACATCCTCCGAGAGTAACTTCTCCCAACCATTCAAGAACAGTTTGTTGACGACCAATGCCTTTTCCAGCATGATGGAGCACCTTGCCATAAGGCAAAAGTGATAACTAAGTGGCTTGGGGAACAAAACATCAACATTTTGGGTCCATGGCCAGGAAACTCCCCAGACCTTAATCCCATTGAGAACTTGTGGTCGATCCTCAAGATCCTCAAAAACCCACTAATTCTGACAAACTCCAAGCATTGATTATGCAAGAATGGGCTGCCATCAGTCAGGATGTGGCCCAGAAGTTAATTGACAAAATGCCAGGGCGGATTGCAGAGAAAAAGAGGGGTCAACACTGCAAATATTGACTCTTTGCATAAACTTAATGTAATTGTCAATAAAAGCCTTTGACACTTATGGAATGCTTGTAATTATACTTCAGTATACCATAGTAACATCTGACAAAAATATCTCATAACACTGAAGCAGCAAACCTTGTGAAGACCAATACATTCTCAAAACTTTTGACCACGACTGTACAGTTAGCAAGCAGTTTAGCAGTTACACCGGCGGGCCCTGGTGGCAATAAATTAATCAAACTAAAAGCTTACCTTGACTTGGAAGAGTTCCAGTGTTGGATAGCCATAGCCAGCTAGGTAAAATAGCATCCCTCTCTGTTTGAGCTGTGTGTTTGAGTAGGCTAAACTAGCTAGCTGCATTCACTATATAAGTGAAAGTGACAAAAAAAAAATAGCTAGATCTCTCTTGCTTCTCCTTCATTTTTGAATAAATTAATTTGTTCAAAACTGTTCAACTATTGTCTTTCTCTCTCTTTGAGTCAATTACTCACCACATTTGATGCACTGCAGTGCTAGCTAGCTGTAGCTTATGCTTTCAGTACTAGATTAATTATCTGATCCTTTGATTGGGTAGACAACATGTCAGTTCATGCTGCAAGAGCTCTGATAGGTTGGAGGACGTCCTCCCGAAGTTGTTATAATTACTGTGTAGGTCTATGGAAAAGGGGTGAGAACCATGAGCCTCCTAGGTTTTGTATTGAAGTCAATGTAACCAAAGGAGGACGGAAGCTAGCTGTCCTCTGGCTACACCATGGTGCTACCCGACAGAGTGCTGTTGAGGCTACTGTAGACCTTCATTTCAAAACAGTGTGTTTTAATCAATTATTTGGTGCCGTGAATATATTTAGTATAGTTTTATCTAAAAAGGATAACTTTTTTTATGTTTCACTATTTTTATGACATTCACTGAGGAGGATGGTCCTCCCCTTCCTCTTCTTAGGAGTCGGCACTGTTCTTGGGGGTATGATACAGCACTTGTCATTGTTGGATTTCAAATCCAAACTTTTGGAGTACAGAGCAAAAAGAAGCACAAATTCTTCACTGTCCCAATAATCACGGAGGGCACTGTATATGTATATATATTTTTGTTGCTAGGTAGCATTAACCAACACTAGTCGGATGTACCTGCACCAAAAGGCTGGTATTTTTCATTCCTATAGCTTGTTCTCCATCTTCTTTTTAAATAGTGAATCAACATGTTTTCACCACTTTTATTTCCCTGACCAATCAAAACTCATTTTCTCATGCTCTCTCCTGTCTCTCTGCAGCAGACATATATATATATATATGGTGAGCGATATGTTTGGAACATCAAATCGCAATATACATATATAATTGTGAGAATCGCAATACATATCATGTCGGCACCTAAGTATGGTGATAATGTAAGGTCCCTGGTAATGTCCTGCCTGTCTGCCTGCTGGTTAATCAGCTCAGCCTCAGCTCAGGTCTAATCTCCTGCTCTGAACTCTGACCCCAGGAGGCTCTACAAGACAAGACTCAACACAATCATCTTACTCTCATCATGCAATAAGCACCATAATCTCCTCTCAGCTGCGTCCCAAATGGCCACCCTATTTCCCTACATAGTGCACTACCTTTGACCAGGGCCCGTATAGGGAATAGGGTGGCCATTTGGGATGCAACCACTCCTAACTCGAGCCTGTGGTACAGCTGGGGATGTTGGATTAGAATCATTGTCTTTAGCACAACAGAATGTTTTAGAAACTTCAGCTTCAAGGGGTTGAAGTAGGTTGGCACAGTGTTTCCTTGCAGGTAACCATGGTTAACAGAGGAAGAACAATGATTTCAAGCACCACCCTCCTTTTAAAGCTTCCAGTCTGTTCTTCTAACTCAATCAGCATGACAGAGTGATCCCCAGCCTTGTCCTCGTCAACACTCTCACCTGTGTTAACGAGAGAATCACTGACATGATGGCAGGTTCATAGGTAATACAATAGGTTAATCAGTGAAATACAGCTTTATAATGTAATGCTGTGGTACTTTGGTACTGTGGTACTCTGGCCTCTAGCAGAGACGAGGGAGGAAGCAGATGTGATACTGTGGTACTCTGGCCTCTAGCAGAGAGGAGGGAAGAAGCAGATGTAATACTGTGGTACTCTGGCCTCTAGCAGAGAGGAGGGAAGAAGCAGATGTGATACTGTGGTACTCTGGCCTCTAGCAGAGAGGAGGGAGGAAGCATATGTGATACTGTGGTACTCTGGCCTCTAGCAGAGAGGAGGGAAGAAGCAGATGTGATACTGTGGTACTCTGGCCTCTAGCAGAGAGGAGGGAAGAAGCAGATGTGATACTGTGGTACTCTGGCCTCTAGCAGAGAGGAGGGAGGAAGCATATGCTTGCCTGAAGGATATGTAGGTCACTGAGTTACCTGCTGTCCTCCTGATCCTATCACACACATGTACACGCACGCACACATGCACACACGCACAAGCACACACACACACACACACAGACATATCCTCTTCCTAAAGTATCCCGCCTCCTCATCCCTATCACAATCCTATATAGTCTTCCTCACCAATCTCTCCTCCTCCTCATCACTATCTTCCTAAACCATCCCTCCTCATCATCATCACTATCCTATATCCTCTTCATAAACTATCTTATCCTCCTCCTCCCACCTCATCACTATCATACAGTGGCTTGCGAAAGTATTCACCCCCCTTGGCATTTTTCCCATTTTGTTGCCTTACAACCTGGAATTATTCAACCCCCCCACCCCGGGCTTTGACTAGGCCATTCCAAGACATTTAAATGTTTCCCCTTAAACTACTCAAGTGTTGCTTTAGCAGTATGCTTAGGATCATTGTCCTGCTGGAAGGTGAACGTCCCAGTCTCAAATCTCTGGAAGCCTGAAACAGGTTTCCCTCAAGAATTTCCCTGTATTTAGCGCCATCCATCATTCCTTCAATTCTGACCAGTTTCTCAGTCCCTGCCAATGAAAAACGTCCCCATAGCATGATGCTGCCACCACCGTGCTTCACTGTTGGGATGGTGTTCTCGGGGTGATGAGCGGTGTTGGGTTTGCGCCAGACATAGCGTTTCCCTTGATGGACAAAAAGCTCAATTTTAGTCTCATCTGACCAGAGTACCTTCTTCCATATGTTTGGGGAGTCTCCCACATGCCTGTTGGCGAACACCAAACGTGTTTGCTTATTTTTTTCTTTAAGAAATTGCTTTTTTTCTGGCCACTCTTCCATAAAGCCCAGCTCTGTGGAGTGTACGGCTTAAAGTGGTCCTATGGACATATACTCCAATCTCCGCTGTGGAGCTTTGCAGCTCCTTCAGGGTTATCTTTGGTCTCTTTGTTGCCTCTCTGATTAATGCCCTCCTTGCCTGGTCCGTGAGTTTTGGTGGGCGGCCCTCTCTTGGCAGGTTTGTTGTGGTGCCATATTCTTTCCATTTTGTAATAATGGATTTAATGGTGCTCCGTGGGATGTTAAAAGTTTCGGATATTTTTTTATAACCCAATCCTGATCTATACTTCTCCACAACTTTGTCCCTGACCTGTTTGGAGAGCTCCTTGGTCTTCATGGTGCCGCTTGCTTGGTGGTGCCCCTTGCTTAGTGGTGTTGCAGACTCTGGGGCCTTTCAGAACAGGTGTATATATACTGAGATCATGTGACACTTAGATTGCACACAGGTGGACTTTATTTAACTAATTATGTGACTTCTGAAGGTAATTGGTTGCACCAGATCTTATTTAGGGGCTTCATAGCAAAGGGGGTGAATACATATGCACGCACCACTTTTCCGTTATTTATTTTTAATTTTTTTTGAAAAAGGTAATTTTTTTCATTTCACTTCACCAATTTGGACTATTTTGTGTATGTCCATTACGTGAAATCCAAATAAAAACCAATTTAAATTACAGGTTGTAATGCAACAAAATAGGAAAAACGCACAGTATATCCTCTTCTTAATCTATCCCTCCTCCTCCCAGCTCAACAATATCCCTATCACTATCATATATCCTCTTCCTAAGCTATCCCTTCTCTTCCTCCCTCCTCATCATTATACTATATCATCTTCCTAACCTATCCCTCTTCGTCACTATCACTGTCCTTTATCCTCTTCCTATCATATCCATCCTCCTCCTCATCACTATAACTATCATATATCCTCTTCATAACATATCCCTCCTCCTCCTGATCACTATCATTATCCTAAATCATCTTCCTAACCTGTCCCTTCTCCCTCTTCATCACGATCCTATATCCCCTTCATAACCTATCCCTCCTCCTCCTAATCGCTATCATATATCATCTTCATAACCTATCCCTTATCCCTATCACTATCCTGTATCCTCTTCCTGAGCTATCCCTCCTCTTCATCCCACCTCATAACTATCGTTATCCTATATCCCCTTCATTCAAGGCCTCCTGTAGCTCAGATGGTAGAGCATGGCGCTTGCAACACCAGGGTTGTGGGTTCGATTCCCACGAGGGGGCCAGTATGAAAAATGTATGCACTCACTATATGTAAGTCGCTCTGGATAAGAGCATCTGCTAAATGACTACAATGTAAATGTCTATGCACTTTACTTACTTATATATTGCTAACATTGATTCTCGTTGGCTTGTAGCTACCGGCTAGCTGGCTAGCTAACTGGCTATAATAGCAGCAGGGCGTTTGCTATCTTATTTGTTGGTGCTCTGATTTAATTTACACAGATGACTTCATCCATATGAAAAACCTTCCATAGCTAAATATACCTAGTTAGCTAACTTCCTTTGCTTATAGCTTGCTTCTCATCTGACTGGTGTTAGCTAGCTAGCTACAGCTGCTAGCACGCTACTAGCTAGCTGCTGCTGTTGCGCAAAAAAACAAGTAGTTGGTCCCGTTATAGAGCTCTTAGATTTGGCTGAAAATATGTTAGCATTGTCAGAAATGCTACAAAAAGGTAGCACATTGTTGGTTCTTAATGGGCAGAAATTAATACGTGAGAGCAATAAATTATTAATTTGATAAAAACTCCAATGGTCACCTTATGGACGCTATAGTCTCGTTTTAATTAGTTCAATCAACATACTCTCACATCTACAGTATCTCTCTGTAGGGATGTGGATCTTTAGGTTGGTTACTCCGTGATGATAATCACATAATGTGTCACTGAAGAGAGAGAGAGAGTTCAGAGTGGAGGGTTCAGAATAACAGCACATCCCTGACCAACATCTACTCATTAACAAAAATCACATTATATTTGACAAATGGTAACACACAATATATAATAATAATAATATGCCATTTAGCAGACGCTTTTATCCAAAGTGACTTACAGTCATGCGTGCATACATTTTTGTGTATGGGTGGTCCCGGGGATCGAACCCACTATCTTGGCGTTACAAGCGCCGTGCTCTACCAGCTGAGCTACAGAGCCGGATACATGGCAGAATCCACAACACAACACCCTCTCCATCGAGAAGGACTTATTTAAATAATGACTAAAACATGAAAACACATTTCAGGTCACAATGACCTTCATCAGAAATCAAATTACCATAAAGATGGGCAATACGGTCAACCACATGTCATGGAGAATTGCTGTGAATGGATGTAAAAGTTCCACTAATTAAAACTCTATGGAAAAATACAACCCACCCACCCACAGACAACGGCCTCAGCTCCACTGTAGCAGCCTAGTGTACCTGTCAGTGACACACACTGGTAACAACATGTCAACACAGTACTGTTATGTTTGTGTTCCAGCATTATGTCTGAGCAGCATTTTAAATTAAAGCATTATGTCTCAGTGCTCCCAACAGCATTATTGCACTTTCTCCAGAGTACTCTGCTTGCAACATGTACAACCAACATATCTTCTTAGAGGAGGCAGGCAGATGACTGGGGAGACACAGAAATAATTGTCTGTCGTTCCTCGTTCAGTACTCAAGCTGCTTGTGAATCCTTCTGTGAGTGGAGAGGAGATGATAAGAGAGGGGAGGGGAGAGTGGAGGAGAGGAGAGGAGAGAGGGGAGAAGAGAAGAGATGAGAGAGGAGATGGGAGAAGAGAGGACGGAGAGGAGAGGGGACAGGAGAGGAGAGGGGAGATGAGAGGGGAGAGGAGATGGGAGAGTGGAGGAGAGGAGAGGAGAAGAGAGAGATGGGAGAGTGGAGGAGAGGAGAGAGGGGAGGGGAGGGGACAGGAGAGGAGAGGAGAGGGGAGAAGAGAAGCAATGAGAGAGGAAATGTGAGAAGAGAGGACAGTAGAGGAGACGGGAGAAGAGAGAGGAGAGGAGAGGGGACAGGAGAGGAGAAGAGAGGAGAAGAGAGGAGAGGAGAGGAGAGGAGAGGAGAGGAGAGGAGAGGAGAGGAGAGGAGAGGAGAGGAGAGGAGAGGAGAGGAGAGGAGAGGAGAGGAGAGGGAGAGGAGAGGAGAGGAGAGGAGAGGAGAGGGAGAGGAGAGGAGAGGAGAGGAGAGGAGAGAGGAGAGGAGAGGAGAGGAGAGGGAGAGGAGAGAGAGAGGAGAGGAGAGGAGAGGAGAGGAGAGGAGAGGAGAGGAGAGGAGAGGAGAGATGGGAGAAGAGATGGGAGAAGAGAAGAGAGGGGAGATGAGAGGAGATGGGAGAAGAGAGGACAGGAGAGGAGAGGGGATGGGAGAGTGGAGGAGAGGAGAGGAGAGGGGAGATGAGAGGGAAGACAAGAGGAGAAGAGAGGAGAGGGGAGAAGAGAGGAGAGGGGAGATGAGAGGGGAGACAAGAGGAGAAGAGGAGAGAGCAGAGAATCTTAATTGCATACTCCTCGCACACTCGCTCCTTGCCTCCTTCTCAAAACCAATTGGAGGAGAAAGTCAGGGGGAGGGACCTCTTTTTATCATCCAATGGGTTTTGAGAAGGAGGCGAGGAGAGAGGATATGAGGAGTATGCTATTAAGATTATCCTAAGGAGAGGAGAGCGTTACCTAACAGAGTTGTTTGAAGTTTCTATCAGTGTAGAGGGAAGTGACATTATGTGAGAGTGCGCTACATGCTAGCTAGCATCTGTGTAACACTCGCACTGTTGCGTGTGTGTGGGGGATAGATGGGGAGCGTTGCCGCACAGCTATTTTCAGGTCTCTCCAGAGATGTTCGATCGCGTTCAAGTCCGGGCTCTGGCTGGGCCACTCAAGGACATTCATTTTTGCAAACTCCAAGCGGGCTGAGGAGTGGCTTCCGTCTGGCCACTCTACCATAACGGCCTGATTGGTGGAGTGCTGCAGAGATGGTTGTCCTTCTGGAAGGTTCTCCCATCTCCACAGAGGAACTCTAGAGCTCTGTCAGAGTGACCATTGAGTTTTTGGTCACCTGCCTGACCAAGGCCGTTCTCCCCCGATTGCTCAGTTTGGCCAGGCGGCCAGCTCTAGGAAGAGTCTTGGTAGTTCCAAACTTCTTCCATTTAAGAATGATGGAGGCCACTGTGTTCTTGCGGACCTTCAATGCTGCAGAAATTTTTTGGTACCCTTCCCCAGATCTGTGCCTCGACACAATCCTGTCTCGGAGCTTGGTTTTTGCTTATACAGACAAGTGTGTGCCTTTCTAAATCATGTCCAATCAATTTAATTTAACACAGGCAGACTCCAGTCAAGTTGTTTTTTATTTTTAATACATTTACAAAAAATTCTAAAAACCTGTTTTCGCTTCTTCATTATGCTGTATTGTGTGTAGACTGCTAAGGATTTTTAAAAAATGTAATCCATTTTAGAATAAGGCTGTAATGTAACAATTTTTGGAAAAGGTCAAGGGGTCTGAATACTTTCCGAAGGCACTATTTTGTGGATAAAGAGTTAACTGTCTAACAGAACACAGAGGGTGTTCTTTAATGGAAGCCTCTCCAACAAAATCCAGGTAGAATCAGGAATTCCCCAGGGCAGCTGTCTAGGCCCCTTACTTTTTTCAATCTTTACTAACGACATGCCACTGATTTTGAGTAAAGCCAGTGTGTCTATGTATGCAGGTGACTCAACACTATACATGTCAGCTACTACAGCGACTGAAATGACTGCAACACTTAACAAAGAGCTGCAGTCAGTTTCAGAATTGGTGGCAAGGAATAAGTTAGTCCTAAACATTTCAAAAACTAAAAGCATTGTATTTGGGACAAATCATTCACTAAACCCTAAACCTCAACTAAAGCCTGTAATGAATAATGTGGAAATTGAGCAAGTTGAGGTGACTAAACTGCTTGGAGCTGGATTGTAAACTGTCATGGTGAAAACATATTGATACAACAGTAGCTAAGATGGGGAGAATATGGGAGGTGCACAGTACTACATAGAGCCATGACTACATGGAACTCTATTCCACATTAAGTAACCGATGCCAGCAGTAAAATTAGATCTAAAAAACAGATAAAGATACACCTTATGGAACAGCGGGGACTGTGAAGCAACACAAACATAGGCACAGACACATGGATACACAAACACGATAACATACGCACTATACACACACGTACACATGGATGTTGTGTTATAGATATGTGGTAGTAGAATAGAGGCCTGAGGGCACACACTGAATATGTTGTGAAATCTTTTGTGAATGTATTGTAATGTTTTAAAAAATGTATAACTGCCTTAATGTTGCTGGACCCCAGGAAGAGTAGCTGCTGCCAAGGCAGGGTTACTACATAATAAATACAAAATACAAATATAGAGGTCCTGGATGGCAGGGAGCTCAGCTCGGCTGTCCGCACCACTCTCTGTAGCACCATGTGATCAAGGCCGGTGCTATTGCATACCAAGCAGTGATGCAGACACTCAAGATGCTCTCAATTGCACAGCTGTAGAACCTTTTGAGGATTTGAGGGCCCCTACCATTTTTTTCAACCTCCTGAGGAGGGAAGAGGCTCTGTCGCACCTTCTTCACGACCTCCCGTGTGGACCATTTTAAGTCCTTAGTGATCTGGACACAGAGGAACTTGAAGCTCTCGACCCTGTTGATTTTGGATGGGGGTGTGTCATGGTGGACATCTTAAAACATGTGGGTATTACAGACTGGGACAATGAGAGGTTGGAAAATTACCGTGAATATTCCTGCCAGCTGTTTCTGCACACGCTCTGAGAACACGCCCTGGAATACTGTCGGGCCCCGCGGCCTTGTGGGTGTTGACCTGATTAAAGACCTTACACACGTCGGCATCGGAGAGGGAGATCACCCAGTCCTCTGGGTCGGTGACGGCCCTCACACCCGGGAACGATGCTGTTATTGTCGAAGTGTGCATAAAATGCATTGGGTTCGTCTTGTGGAGAGGCATCGTTGGATCACGGCTGGGTCTTCCTTTGTAATCCGTAATGGACTGTAGCCCCTGCCACATGCAGCGGGTGTCAGAGCCTGTATAATATGATTCCACCTTCTTATTCCTATATTTTCCTTTTGCTCGTTTGATGACTCTGCGGAGGTCATAGAGGGACTTCTTGTACTTGTTCCTGTCCTCAGCCGTAGCATCAGGTTTGTCTGTGATAGCCCTGTGTGTGGTAACCCTGTTCTTTAGATTAGCACCAACCTCGGTGTTAATCCAGGGGTTTTTGATTGGGGAAGCAGCGAACCTTCACTATGGGGACAACATGCATTTCCTAATGAAGCCGGGGACAGAGGCGGAGTCTCCAAACACTCCAATCAGCTCTAGCAAAGCGGTCCTGTAGCATCATCTCTGATTCTGGAGACCATTTCTCAACAGAGCAAGTCACAGGTACTTCCGGGTTTCAGCTTCTGCTTGTAAACAGAAAGCAGGAGTATGGAGTCATTATCGGATTTGCCGAATGGCGGACGAGGGAGGGCCTTGTGTGCTTGCTTGTGGGTAGAATAACAGTGGTCTAGGACTTTATCGCCCCTAGTGGTGAAGGAGACGTGTTGATGGAGGATCCCGTGTCTTAATGATGTGGAATTATAAACGCCGGCAACCAGAAAAGCAGCCTCTGGATGTACGTTTTCCTGCTTGTTTACAGCCTCGAACAGTTAGTTTAGTGCCAGCTTATTTTTCTTGTCCTGAGGTGGAATTTACAAAACAGTCACGACAACAGCTGAAAACTCCCTCGGGAGGTAGAAGGGTTGGCATTTTGACCGTCAGGTATTCCAAGACTGGTGAAAAATGGGTCAACACTTCCACCGCGCTCGAGTCAGAACACCTTTTGCTGTTGATGAAGATGCAAACCCCTCCCCCTCTTGATTTCCCTGACACAACTGTCCTGTCCGCACGTTGAATGGAGAATCCATCGAGTTGGATAGCCGTGGGGGGTATCCAGTCCAAGAGCCATGTTTTAGAAAAGCAGAGAATATTGCAGTTTCGAGAGTCCCGTTGGTAGCAAATCCGCAATCCCATCTTATTATCAAGTGACTGTACATTGGCCAGTAGAATGGAGGGAAGAGGTGGCCGGTTTTCCCTTAATCTCGCCAGGATCCCCCCTCTCTTGCCTCTGTAATGCCAGCGTTTCCTCTTGGCTAGCCCGAAAATTGGGTCGGAATTACAGAGAGCGCCCAGGGCAGATGAGTCGAAGTTGAAGCCGGAATTGAGGTACAATATGTAACTGCTGATCTGATGTTCTAGAGTTATTGTCGGTTGTAAGAAATGATAGTGGATACATTGTGAAAATACATAAAAAATTAACAATAAAAGATTCACAAAATAGCAAAGTTGGGTCAGAGCTTGCAAAACGACGGCTATCCAGTACTGGGGTCATGGCAATGCACATCAATGGAAGAAAATCTAGTTAAATTCTTCTTTAAAAAACCATCTAAAAATGATTTATTTTTCTGCTGTCATTACTCGTTAAAAAAATATATTTTGGGGGAAACAAACTCAAGGTTTGAATAGGCAGCATCAGGCTTTAGGCAGCATCAGGCTTTAGGCAGCATCAGGCTTTAGGCTTTAGGCAGCATCAGGCTTTAGGCAGCATCAGGCTTTAGGCAGTATCAGGCTTTAGGCAGCATCAGGATTTAGGCAGCATCGGGCTTTAGGCAGCATCAGGCTTTAGGCAGCATCAGGCTTTAGACAGTGTCAGGCTTTAGGCAGCATCAGGCTTTAGGCAGTATCAGGCTTTAGGCAGCATCAGGCTTTAGGCAGCATCAGGCTTTAGGCAGCATCAGGCTTTAGACAGTGTCAGGCTTTAGGCAGCATCAGGCTTTAGGCAGCATCAGGCTTTAGGCAGCATCAGGCTTTAGACAGTGTCAGGCTTTAGGCAGCATCAGGCTTTAGGCAGTATCAGGCTTTAGGCAGCATCAGGCTTTAGGCAGCATCAGGCTTTAGGCAGCATCAGGCTTTAGACAGTGTCAGGCTTTAGGCAGCATCAGGCTTTAGGCAGCATCAGGCTTTAGGCAGCATCAGGCTTTAGACAGTGTCAGGCTTTAGGCAGCATCAGGCTTTAGGCAGCATCAGGCTTTAGGCAGCATCAGGCTTTAGGCAGCATCAGGCTTTAGACAGTGTCAGGCTTTAGGCAGCATCAGGCTTTAGGCAGCATCAGGCTTTAGGCAGCGTCAGGCTTTAGACAGTGTCAGGCTTTAGGCAGCATCAGGCTTTAGGCAGCATCAGGCTTTAGGCAGCATCAGGCTTTAGACAGTGTCAGGCAGCATCAGGCTTTAGGCAGCATCAGGCTTTAGGCAGCATCAGGCTTTAGGCAGCATCAGGCTTTAGGCAGCATCAGGCTTTAGGCAGTATCAGGCTTTAGGCAGCATCAGGCTTTAGGCAGCATCATTTACATTTACATTTACGTCATTTAGCAGACGCTCTTATCCAGAGCGACTTACAAATTGGTGCATTCACCCTATAGCCAGTGGGATAACCACTTTACAAGTTGTTTTTTGTTTGTTTTTTTTTCTGGGGGGGGGGGTAGAAGGATTACTTTATCCTATCCCAGGTATTCCTTAAAGAGGTGGGGTTTCAAATGTCTCCGGAAGCATCAGGCTTTAGGCAGCATCAGGCTTTAGACAGCATCAGGCTTTAGACAGCATCAGGCTTTAGGCAGCATCAGGCTTTAGACAGCATCTTTAGGCAGTATAGCCCCTCCATCAGTGGGCAGAGTGATGTGTGTGTATCTCTGGGCTCCTCTTTGAAGACGACCAGTAGCGCTACGCTACGGTTGACCGTGTGTGTGTTGCTAAGCTACTGTAGACTGTGTGTGTGTGTGTGTGTGTGTGTGTGTGTGTCTGTGTCGGTGTGTGTTGCTAGGATACAGTTGACCTTGGCTTACTGCAGCAGTCTGTTTTCCCAACTTCTCCTAGGTCATAAGGAACCTCACCCCCATCTACCACAACAACTTCCCTGTCAAATCTACATCTCAGACATCAAGTCTCTAACTCCCCCCCTCCTCTCTCCGACCCCAACCGGTTGCTTGCAAGCCGAAGAACACCATCCCAACCGTGAAGCACGGGGGTGGCAGCATCATGCTGTGGGGGTGCTTTGCTGCAGGAGGGACTGGTGCACTTCACACAATATATGGCATCATGAGGAAGGGAAATTATGTGGATATATTGAAGCAACATCTCAAGACATCAGTCAGGAAGTTAAAGCTTGGTCGCAAATGGGTCTTCCAAATGGACAATGACCCCAAGCATACTTCCAAAGTTGTGGCAAAATGGCTTAAGCACAACAAAGTCAAGGAATTGGAGTGGCCATCACAAAGCCCTGACCTCAATCCTTTAGAACATTTGTGGGCAGAACTGAAAAAGTGTGTGCGAGCAAGGAGGCCTACAAACCTGACTCAGTTACACCAGCTCTGTCAGGAGGAATGGGCCACAATTCACCCAACTTATTGTGGGAAGCTTGTGGAAGGCTACACGAAACATTTGACCCAAGTCCAAAAGTCTTCTTAACAGCTTCTACCCCCAAGCCATAAGACTCCTGAACAGCTAATCATGGTTACCCAGACTATTTACATTGTAATTCACTGTAATGTCTACACCTGTTGTATTCGGCGCATGTGGCAAATACAATTTGATTTGATTTGATGTTAAATCATTTAAAGGCAATGCTACCAAATACTAATTGAGTGTATGGAAACTTCTGACCCACTGGGAATGTGATGAAAGAAATAAAAGCGGAAATAAATAATTCTCTCTACTATTATTCTGACATTTCACATTCTTAAAATAAAGTGGTGATCCTAACTGACCTAAGAATTGTGAACAACTGAGTTTAAATGTATTTGGCTAAGGTGTATGTAAACTTCCTACTTCAACTGTATATTAAAAAATATATATAATTAATATTATATGTATTTACCCCAAAAATTGATGGGATTGGAAATGATGCAGACAATTACATTTATGGAAGCCACAATCTATCTGCAATGTTAAACCTGATCTACCCCCTAAAGATAAAACAAATAAAATCTCCCCTCCTCTAACTCCCCCCTCCTCTCTCCGACTCCTCCTCTAACTCCCCCCTCCTCTCTCCGACTCCTCCTCTAACTCCCCCCTCCTCTCTCCGACCCCTCCTCTAACTCCCCCCTTCTCTCTCCGACTCCTCCTCTAACTCCCCCCTCCTCTCTCCGACCCCAACTCCTCCTCTAACTCCCCCCTCCTCTCTCCGACCCCTCCCTCTAACTCCCCCCCTCCCCCCTCCGACTCCTCCTCTAACTCCCCCCTCCTCTCCCCGACCCCTCCTCTAACTCCCCCCTCCTCTCTCCGACCCCAACTCCTCCTCTAACTCCCCCCTCCTCTCTCCGACTCCTCCTCTAACTCCCCCCTCCTCTCTCCGACTCCTCCTCTAACTCCCCCCTCCTCTCTCCGACACCTCCCCTAACTCCCCCCTCTAACTCCCCCCTCCTCTCTACGACTCCTCCTCTAACTCCCCCCTCCTCTCTCCGACACCTCCCCTAACTCCCCCTCCTCTCTCGACTCCTCCTCTAACTCCCCCCTCCTCTCTACGACTCCTCCTCTAACTCCCCCCTCCTCTCTCCGACACCTCCTCTAACTCCCCCCTTCTCTCGCCGACCCCAAGTCTCTCTATGTATAATCACATGTATAATCTATGATGGGAGCATTGCTCTCTGTCTCTACTAGCACAAATCTGTTACGTTAGTGATGATATCATATCAAGGAAGACGGGATGCCTTCAAACTATGCCTCTTTCAGACTGGTTCCAAATGACACACTAATCCCTATACAGTGCACTACTTGGGCCCTGGTCAAAAGTAGTGCACTAAATAGGGAACAGGGTGCCATTTGACATACATCTAATCTCTCTCTCGCCCTCCTTCCAGCTAAACATGGAGGCCCCAAAACAGGGCCATGTGTTCTGAGAGCCACACTGTTATTTATGTCCTGTCCTGGCTGCAACGCAACACGACTGGCCAGATGGATTTTCCATAGGAAAAATATAGGTTCATCCACATCTAAAAATGTCTCTCTCTACTGCGGCTGGTGAAGCTTAAAATAGATATCACACTAGCAGAAAGAGCAACAGCCACAACCAGGATACTGCTCTTTCCCCCCTCATTATTCCCCCCCTTTTGCTGGTGTAATCGAACACAGGGAGGTTCTCTCTCTATCCCCCTCGCGCTCTCTCTGTTGGCCTAAATGCGATATCTGCTCCTTGCCAGGCCCGGATATATGACAGGCGAGGTTGAAGTCACGTAGAGATTTAGATAATAGGGTTGCAGAACACTTTATAATGCCTCCCTCTCTCCCTCCCTCTCTCCCTCCATCCCCCTCTCCCTCTCTCCCTCCCTCCATCCCCCTCTCCCTCCCTCCATCCCTCCCTCCCTCCCTCCATCCCCCTCTCCCTCCCTCCCTACCTCCCCCTCTCCCTCCCTCCCTCCCTCCCTCCCTCACACCTCGGCTGATAAGCTGCAGTCTGGGAGGATTTAAAATGATCTGCTGCTGATAGTCAGATGACTTGACAGAAAGCACAAACATAACGCCCTACCTGTTTTTGAACCGCCAGCGATTCCACTTCCTCTGACAGCTGCATTAATAATCGGACACACACATGTTAACGCTGCTGGGCTTGCAGAATGCAACGTATTTATCCAATACTGAAAAGCCATACACATCTATTCAAAAGCAAAAGACTCAGGCTTTGAACTTGGTAATTGTGAAGGTGAAAGTATTTTCACAAAACAGTGTAGCTATGTATTTCTTAAAATCAGGTCTTCTTTGAAATGCAGTGATTTGTCTGGACGTTTTCTGTCTTATAAACAGAGATGTTTGTGAGCATATACCGTAGCAGGTTGTTTCAATGGGTAGCCATCAGCCACTTTAGTCCATTCAAATTTTTCAGAAACGATGAAATGGAAATGGAATAGCACCAACCCCAGGGGTGTATTCATTTGTCGCACACCATTGCAAAATGTCTTGCAATGAAAACTAGTTTATTGGACAAATTCAGGTAGATCCCTCTCTGTTTGGTTCCGTTAGCTTCTGTTTGGTTTGGTTCCTACACCCCAAGTACAGTTCCCCAGGTAGTCAACAAAAACACAAGACTCATTCATCTCCTCAGCTACAGTGAGGAAAAAAAGTATTTAGTCAGCCACCAATTGTGCAAGTTCTCCCACTTAAAAAGACGAGAGAGGCCTGTAATTTTCATCATAGGTACACGTCAACTATGACAGACAAATTGAGAAAAAATAATCCAGAAAATCACATTGTAGGATTTTTTATGAATTTATTTGCAAATTATGGTGGAAAATAAGTATTTGGTCACCTACAAACAAGCAAGATTTCTGGCTCTCACAGACCTGTAACTTCTTCTTTAAGAGGCTCCTCTGTCCTCCACTCGTTACCTGTATTAATGGCACCTGTTTGAACTTGTTATCAGTATAAAAGACACCTGTCCACAACCTCAAACAGTCACACTCCAAACTCCACTATGGCCAAGACCAAAGAGCTGTCAAAGGACACCAGAAACAAAATTGTAGACCTGCACCAGGCTGGGAAGACTGAATCTGCAATAGGTAAGCAGCTTGGTTTGAAGAAATCAACTGTGGGAGCAATTATTAGGAAATGGAAGACATACAAGACCACTGATTAGGAAATGGAAGACATACAAGACCACTGATAATCTCCCTCGATCTGGGGCTCCACGCAAGGTCTCACCCGCGTGGGGTCAAAATGATCACAAGAACGGTGAGCAAAAATCCCAGAACCACACGGGGGACCTAGTGAATGACCTGCAGAGAGCTGGGACCAAAGTAACAAAGCCTACCATCAGTAACACACTACGCCGCCAGGGACTCAAATCCTGCAGTGCCAGACGTGTCCCCCTGCTTAAGCCAGTACATGTCCAGGCCGTCTGAAGTTAGCTAGAGTGCATTTGGATGATCCAGAAGAGGATTGGGAGAATGTCATATGGTCAGATGATACCAAAATAGAACTTTTTGGTAAAAACTCAACTCGTCGTGTTTGGAGGACAAAGAATGCTGAGTTGCATCCAAAGAACACCATACCTACTGTGAAGCATGGGGGTGGAAACATCATGCTTTGGGTCTGTTTTTCTGCAAAGGGACCAGGACGACTGATCCGTGTAAAGGAAAGAATGAATGGGGCCATGTATCGTGAGATTTTGAGTGAAAACCTCCTTCCATCAGCAAGGGCATTGAAAATGAAACGTGGCTGGGTCTTTCAGCATGACAATGATCCCAAACACACCGCCCGGGCAACGAAGTAGTGGCTTCGTAAGAAGCATTTCAAGGTCCTGGAGTGGCCTAGCCAGTCTCCAGATCTCAACCCCATAGAAAATCTTTGGAGGGAGTTGAAAGTCCGTGTTGCCCAGCGACAGCCCCAAAACATCACTGCTCTAGAGGAGATCTGCATGGAGGAATGGGCCAAAATACCAGCAACAGTGTGTGAAAACCTTGTGAAGACTTACAGAAAACGTTTGACCTGTGTCATTGCCAACAAAGGGTATATAACAAAGTATTGAGAAACTTCTGCTATTGACCAAATACTTATTTTCCACCATAATTTGCAAATAAATTCATAAAAAATCCTACAATGTGATTTTCTGGAGAAAAAAAATCTCATTTTGTCTGTCATAGTTGACGTGTACCTATGATTAAAATTACAGGCCTCTCTCATCTTTTTAAGTGGGAGAACTTGCACAATTGGTGGCTGACTAAATACTTTTTTCCCCCACTGTATGTGTACCAGTGTCCATAGCGACAGATACGTGTTGTAGTGTCCGTAGCGACAGATACGTGTAGCAGTGTCCATAGCGACAGATATGTGTAGCAGTGTCTATAGCGACAGATATGTGTTGTAGTGTCCGTAGCGACAGATACGTGTAGCAGTGTCCATAGCGACAGATACGTGTTGTAGTGTCCGTAGCGACAGATACGTGTTGTAGTGTCCGTAGCGACAGATACGTGTTGTAGTGTCCGTAGCGACAGATACGTGTAGCAGTGTCCGTAGCGACAGATACGTGTTGTAGTGTCCATAGCGACAGATACGTGTTGTAGTGTCCATAGCGACAGATACGTGTTGTAGTGTCCGTAGCGACAGATACGTGTTGTAGTGTCCGTAGCGACAGATACATGTAGCAGTGTCCATAGCGACAGATACGTGTTGTAGTGTCCGTAGCGACAGATACGTGTTGTAGTGTCCGTAGCGACAGATACGTGCAGTGTTGTGAGAAACACACCCCGTACCTGCCATTGACAGCGTGTGACACCACACAAAACCAGCAGCCGGGTGTGTCAAAGAAAGAGGGACAATTACAGAGAGGAAGATCAGAGAGAGAGAGAGAACGAGAGAGAGACAGAGACAGAGACAGAGACAGAGAGAGACAGAGAGAGAGAGAGAGACACGAGAGAGACAGAGAGAGACAGAGAGAGAGACAGAGAGAGAGAGAGAGACACGAGAGAGACAGAGAGAGACAGAGAGAGACAGAGAGAGACAGAGAGAGAGAGATCAGAGAGAGACAGAGAGAGAGAGATCAGAGAGAGAGAGAGAGAGAGAGAGATCAGAGAGAGAGAAACAGAGAGAAAGAGAGAGAAAGAGAGAGAGAGAGACAGAGAGAGAGAGAGAGAGAGAGAGAGAGACAGAGAGAGAGAGAGAGAGAGAGAGAGAGAGAGAGAGAGAGAGAGAGAGAGAGAGAGAGACAGAGAGAGACAGAGAGAGAGAGAGAGAGAGAGAGAGAGATGAAGCTTGTAATTTGGCTTCTGGCTGGAGCAGTAGTTAGTTCCACCCCAGGCTTTGATGTTTTTCAATTTATATCTACAGGCCACATTGAGGTTATTCTTTCATTATTTTAGGCAATCTGACATTAGTTCATAAGCACTAAACTTTAGGACCTAACTGTAAGCGCGCCAAATAGCCTACACGCCAATCACCGAATGCTTTTTGGGAACGGGCAGAAATAGTTAATGTCAATCCAAGGAGGCAAAAAATGACAATGTCAGAGTTTAATTCAATAAGAGAAAAGCTGCGATTAAGAGAAGGGAGGGCCAGAAAAGTAATGTTTGGGAAAGATCTGGTGAAGTGGTAAAAGAGGATGATAGCAGTGTCTGCTGTGTTATGTGTGATGACTGTGAGGCGCTGTGCAAATTCGACAGTCACAAGACGGGGACTTCAAATAGGCCTATGGCACGTCAAGGGAACTGTAGCCTACTGTTCAAATAGGTTCAATGGAAACTGAAGCCTGGACATTGATTGAAGATCTATAACCTCTCACATAGCCTTAATATGAACTCCTGCAGAATTAAGCATTTCTTGCAGTAAAATTATACACCAAAATGTAGGCAACATTATAACTCGGGAACAGGAGTGGAGGAATATGATGTCTTTCTTTCAGCATCTTGAGAGAATGTGAATGCTCAGTTAGATACCACCTGTAGAGGTGCTGTCTTTAAATCAGCATCATAAAAGCTGATAGTATTTCAACCACATAAAAATATGCATCCAAGCCGACCTGAAATCTTATCAGAAACATGTTGGGTCGTTTTCACAGCTTTCTATTTCCTTACCAACCGGTCAAACTGATGTCCTTTGAAAAGTTATTGCATTTTCTCCCCGGTCCCTAAACGTCTTTTGCTCTGCGAAAGATGACAGAGAACACTTCACCGATGTCAACTAGACTGTAGCATTCATTCTATCATCCATGACACATTATTCTGCTGAGTAAAGGTTTATTTAGTCTTCTAGGGTAACATATAATGACAGAAGATAAGCTACATGTATCTAATTATAGACAAGTTGACTAACAAAATAGCAAAATGTTGGAAATTATATGCAGAAACATCTAAAAATCAGTCAAAAAAATAGTTCTGCCGTCTCTGACTTCTGTCTATATTAGTGGGTCAGGGTCAGATGCATATTGTCTATATTAGTGGGTCAGGGTCAGATGCACATTGTCTATATTAGTGGGTCAGGGTCAGATGCAGGCCACAGATTTGGACTTATATCACATGTAGTCTGACAACCTGAGTGCTAATGGCAGACAGAGTCAGTGATTGACAGAAAAGTCAACCACACACCAGGTAAGTATATACACACACAGTATCTCACAAAAGTGAGTACACCCCTTCACATTTTTTGTAAATATTTGAGTATATCTTTTCATGCGACAACACTGAAGAAATTACACTTTGCTACAATGTAGAGTAGTGAGTGTACAGCTTGTATAACAGTGTAAATTTGCTGTCCCCTCAAAATAACACAACACACAGCCATTAATGTCTAAACCACTGGCAACAAAAGTGAGTACACCCCTAAGTGAAAATGTCCAAATTGGGCCCAAAGTGTCAATATTTTGTGTGGCCACCATCATTTTCCAGCACTGCCTTAACCCTCTTGGGCATGGAGTTCACCAGAGCTTCACAGGTTGCCACTGGAGTCCTCTTCCACTCCTCCATGACGACATCACGGAGCTGGTGGATGTTAAGAGACCTTGCACTCCTCCACCTTCCGTTTGAGGATGCCCCACAGATACTCAATAGGGTTTAGGTCTGGAGACATGCTTGGCCAGTCCATCACCTTTAACCCTCAGCTTCTTTAGCAAGGCAGTGGTCGTCTTGGAGGTGTGTTTGGGGTCGTTATCATGTTGGAATACTGCCCTGCGGCCCAGTCTCCGAAGGGAGGGGATCATGCTCTGCTTCAGTATGTCACAGTACATGTTGGCATTCATGGTTCCCTCAATGAACTGTAGCTCCCCAGTGCCGGCAGCACTCATGCAGCCCCAGACCATGACACTCCCACCACCATGCTTGACTGTAGGCAAGACACACTCGTCTTTGTACTCCTCACCTGGTTGCCGCCACACACGCTTGACACCATCTGAACCAAATAAGTTTATCTTGGTCTCATCAGACCACAGGACATGGTTCCAGTAATCCATGTCCTTAGTCTGCTTGTCTTCAGCAAACTGTTTGCGGGCTTTCTTGTGCATCATCTTTAGAAGAGGCTTCCTTCTGGGACGACAGCCATGCAGACCAATTTGATGCAGTGTGCGGCGTATGGTCTGAGCACTGACAGGCTGACCCCCCCACCCCTTCAACCTCTGCAGCAATGCTGGCAGCACTCATACGTCTATTTCCCAAAGACAACCTCTGGATATGACGCTGAGCACGTGCACTCAACTTCTTTGGTCGACCATGGCGAGGCCTGTTCTGAGTGGAACCTGTCCTGTTAAACCGCTGTATGGTCTTGGCCACCGTGCTGCAGCTCAGTTTCAGGGTCTTGGCAATCTTCTTATAGCCCAGGGCATCTTTATGCAGAGCAACAATTATTTTTTTCAGATCCTCAGAGAGTTCTTTGCCATGAGGTGCCATGTTGAACTTCCAGTGACCAGTATGAGGGAGTGTGAGAGCGATGACACCTAATTTAACACACCTGCTCCCCATTCACACCTGAGACCTTGTAACACTAACAAATTATATGACACCGGGGAGGAAAAATGGCTAATTGGGCCCAATTTGGACATTTTCACCTAGGGGTGTACTCACTTTTGTTGCCAGTGGTTTAGACATTAATGGCTGTGTGTTGAGTTATTTTGAGGGGACACCACATGTACACTGTTATACAAGCTGTACACTCACTACTTTACATTGTAGCAAAGTGTCGTTTCTTCAGTGTTGTCACATGAAAAGATATACTCAAATATTTACAAAAAATGTGAAGGGGTGTACTCACTTTTGCGAGATACTGTATATTCATATATTTTAATATTTAAACCCACTAAAAAGTTGTAAAATACAACTTTTGATTGAAAGGCACAGTAGAATCAGACTTGCTGATATGATGAAAAAAGCGGACAGTTATTTACGCACATACAAATCCCTCCTCCTCCAACTACTGAACGAACCAATCACAATCCTCCAGGCCAGGGGAAACAGGAAACATTGCTGATAACAACAAAACAAGGTATACGTACCCAAATGGCGCCCTATTCCCTATATAGTGCACTCCTTTAGTAGCCTAGCTAAACCAACCTGATTCCCTATATAGTGCACTACTAAAGTAGTGTCCTGTGTGGTGGATTGTATTGACTGTAAATTATTATCTGACTGCGTTTATAGACTATAGGTATCTCAAATGGCACCCTATTCCCTATGTAGAGCCAGAGGGCTCTGGTCAAAAATAGTGCACTATATAGTGAATAGGGTACCATTTGGGACACAAACTGCGTCTATAGACTGTAGTGCACAGCATTGACTGTTGGACGTTGATCTCCTGTTCCCCAGCTCTGAGACAAGAGGACGTTGATCTCCTGTTCCCTAGCTCTGAGACAAGAGGACGTTGGTCTTCTGTTCCCCAGCTCTGAGACAAGAGGACGTTGGTCTCCTGTTCCCTAGCTCTGAGACAAGAGGACGTTGGTCTTCTGTTCCCCAGCTCTGAGACAAGAGGACGTTGGTCTTCTGTTCCCTAGCTCTGAGACAAGAGGACGTTGATCTCCTGTTCCCTAGCTCTGAGACAAGAGGACGTTGATCTCCTGTTCCCTAGCTCTGAGACAAGAGGACGTTGATCTCCTGTTCCCCAGCTCTGAGACAAGAGGACGTTGGTCTTCTGTTCCCCAGCTCTGAGACAAGAGGACGTTGATCTCCTGTTCCCTAGCTCTGAGACAAGAGGACGTTGATCTCCTGTTCCCTAGCTCTGAGACAAGAGGACGTTGGTCTTCTGTTCCCCAGCTCTGAGACAAGAGGACGTTGATCTCCTGTTCCCCAGCTCTGAGACAAGAGGACGTTGGTCTTCTGTTCCCCAGCTCTGAGACAAGAGGACATTGGTCTCCTGTTCCCTAGCTCTGAGACAAGAGGACATTGGTCTTCTGTTCCCCAGCTCTGAGACAAGAGGACGTTGGTCTCCTGTTCCCTAGCTCTGAGACAAGAGGACGTTGGTCTCCTGTTCCCTAGCTCTGAGACAAGAGGACGTTGGTCTTCTGTTCCCCAGCTCTGAGACAAGAGGACGTTGGTCTTCTGTTCCCCAGCTCTGAGACAAGAGGACATTGGTCTTCTGTTCCCCAGCTCTGAGACAAGAGGACGTTGGTCTCCTGTTCCCTAGCTCTGAGACAAGAGGACATTGGTCTTCTGTTCCCCAGCTCTGAGACAAGAGGACGTTGGTCTCCTGTTCCCTAGCTCTGAGACAAGAGGACGTTGGTCTCCTGTTCCCTAGCTCTGAGACAAGAGGACGTTGGTCTCCTGTTCCCTAGCTCTGAGACAAGAGGACGTTGGTCTCCTGTTCCCTAGCTCTGAGACAAGAGGACGTTGGTCTCCTGTTCCCTAGCTCTGAGACAAGAGGACATTGGTCTTCTGTTCCCCAGCTCTGAGACAAGAGGACGTTGGTCTCCTGTTCCCTAGCTCTGAGACAAGAGGACGTTGGTCTTCTGTTCCCCAGCTCTGAGACAAGAGGACGTTGATATAGAACAAACCTCTCACCATTCAAATTAACATACAGCACATTATGATTACTTGGACTTTAATTTATTGGTCCACCAAGTGCAAAATCAACCCAAATGTGCTAATTTGTTGGAGATGAAAAATAAAGGCGACTTAAAGCTTGATGGCTCAAAGTGACACTGAGTGGTGAGGAGACAACGTTTAATATTGAACAGAAACTCAGAGCTATGAAATGACAAAATGTGAGGATCCAAATCTGGGTTATTGAGGAAATAGATAAAACACAGAACAGTTAGGACAGGATCAGCATTTCCCCTTTCAAACAGTCAGACAATGACTCATTTATCAATTACAGCCAATTAGAGACTCTGTAGGTACTGCAGTCCATTGCAATGGCATTGCGGCATTCACACTGTGGGCCAATTGTTAGGGTCCGTTTGAATACTTTGAAAACGCATCCATCTTTCCTTTATTTATCTGTTGAAGTAATCACTACTGATTTAACACAGAGAAGGGAGCTTGGTTAACCCTGACCCTAGTTGGAATCACACAAACGTTTCTATGCAGATTGTGTTGCCAGACGGCCTACAGGATGAGAAGCTGTCTCTGTCTCTCTGTCTCTCTGTCTCTCTGTCTCTCTGTCTCTCTGTCTCTCTGTCTCTCTCTCTCTCTCTCTCTCTCTCTCTCTCTCTCTGTCTCTCTCTCTCTCTCTCTCTCTCTCTCTCTCTCTCTCTCTCTCTCTCTCTCTCTCTCTCTCTCTCTCTCTCTCTCTCTCTCTCTCTCTCTCTCTCTCTCTCTCTCTCTCTCTCTCTCTCTCTCTCTCTCTCTCTCTCTCTCTCTCTCTCTCTCTCTCTCTCTCTCTCTCTCTCTCTCTCTCTCTCTCTCTCTCTCTCTCTCTCTCTCTCTCTCTCTCTCTCTCTCTCTCTCTCTCTCTCTCTCTCTCTCTCTCTCAGAGTAGCAGGAATTAAGACTTAGCCAAGGGTTTTTCTTCCTCTCTTTACCTGTGGTGCTGTGCCCAGGTCTCTCCAGCTACCTGACTGTATGTGGGACTGTAGGAGAGTTGAGCTAGCTACCCTTCCCCCTGACAGAACACAGACAGCAGAAATGTAAACATGCTCCTGTTCTGAGATTCATTCAACCCCAAACCATAAGCACAACAGATGCTGTCAGAAAAATAATGGTAGAGATGAAATGTTAGCAAACACAAGAGTCCTGATGGATAGACAGAGAGGGTCTGAGCTGGGCTGGGCAGAGGAGAGAAGTCAGTCTATGTTAGCCTAGCCATGGGTTAAAGCTCCACTGGAGCCCCCTTAGACCGCTGATCCTCTTTCTCCTGGTCCTCCATCTCCAACCACGTCATTCTCACCAGCTACCACACAGTCAGTCAGGACCATGTAAACCGGAGGTGAAGGACATTCTCAGTTCAGTTTAAACATCTCCTCCGAAGCCGTGCTGGTTGGTTTCCACCAGGAGAGGAGAGGACCAATAACTGCTGCTGCCGTGTGACCAGTGGGGGTGGAGATCTCCTGGACTTGAAGTGAGACGAGGAGGAGGGTCAAGGTTCAAAAAGGTCATGGTCAAGTTCACAGGGACAAGGTCAGGCGGGGGGGGTCAAACCCAAAGCCAAACCTAACCCTGAACAACCGTCTGGCCGAGATGCAGGCTACCGCTAACCGCTAACCGCCAACCGCCAGCTCTGTTTATTACCTCGCCGTGGCGGAGGAGGCGGCCACTAGCTGGGTGAGGTAGTCTCTCAGCTCTTTGGCGGCCGTGAAGCGTCCGTAGCGTTTTTTGGGGTTGGTGCACTCGTCCAACAGAGCTTCCAGCTGGCCGTCTTTGGCTATGTGGGCGGGGGGGTCGTGGAGCAGGCCGCCGGTGGTCCCTCGCCACGTGGCGTAGCGCGACAGCAGGTTCTGACACACAGCGTAGTAGTTGTGGTCCACGGTGACACGGTTACACAGAGACTCCTTGGAGAAGGACAGGCAGGCCTCTTTGTCACAGTCCTCGAAGCGACTCTCGTACCACACGTCATAGTTCTCTGGTTTATCTGGAGAGAGAGAGAGAGAGGGAGAGAAGAGAGAGAGAGATGTGAGACAGGTACAGACAGATAGGTCAGACCACAGACAGACAGGTCAGACCACAGACAGACAGGTCAGACCACAGACAGACAGGTCAGACCACAGACAGACAGGTCAGACCACAGACAGACAGGTCAGACCACAGACAGACAGGTCAGACCACAGACAGACAGGTCAGACCACAGACAGACAGGTCAGACCACAGACAGACAGGTCAGACCACAGACAGACAGGTCAGACCACAGACAGACAGGTCAGACCACAGACAGACAGGTCAGACCACAGACAGACAGGTCAGACCACAGACAGACAGGTACCACGTCATAGTTCTCTGGATGTAGAGAGGCTAGAGGAGATGAGACAGCAGGTATGGACAGACAGGTACACAACAGACAGACAGGTACCACACTTCGCATCGAGAGAGAGAGAGAGAGAGAGAGAGAGAGAGAGAGAGAGGGGTGAGGGTGGGAGAGAGAGAGAGAGAGAGAGGGAGAGGGTGAGGGTGAGAGAGAGAGAGAAAGAGAGGGAGAGGGTGAGAGAGAGAAAGAGAAAGAGAGAGAGAGAGAGAGAGAGAGACAGAGACAGAGACAGAGACAGAGACAGAGAGAGAGAGAGAGAGAGAGAGAGAGAGAGAGAGACAGAGAGAGAGAGAGAGAGAGAGAGAGAGAGAGACAGAGACAGAGACAGAGAGAGAGAGAGAGAGAGAGAGAGAGAGAGAGAGAGAGAGAGAGAGAGAGAGAGAGAGAGAGAGAGAGAGAGAGAGAGAGAGAGAGAGAGAACAGAGACAGAGACAGAGACAGAGACAGAGACAGAGACAGAGAGAGAGAGAGAGAGAGAGAGAGAGAGACAGAGAGAGAGAGACAGAGAGAGAGAGAGACAGAGACAGAGAGAGAGAGAGAGAGAGAGAGAGAGCGAGAGAGAGAGAGGTGAGACAGTTACAGACAGGTACAGACAGACAGGTGTCACCCATGGTAGTTCTCTGGAGGGAGAGCGGAAGAGAGGTGAGACAGCAGGTTGAGAGATATAACTATTGGACGGCAGGTAGCCTAGCGGTTAAGAGCAAAACATCTGTTGATGCCCCCTTGAGCAAGGTGCTTAACCAGTAAGTCGCTCTGGATAACAGATGGAAAGAGAAGCTAACATATGGAATTGTTTTAAGATGGTCATACCATGGATCATTTAGCTATTTGATTTTGCATTTTTTGGACCCCTTTCTATATAGAAAAAACGATTTGATAAGATATTGAATTAGTCCTTTACTACTGTAGCCCATAGAAACACATTGAATAACACATTCATAAATGAGAAAAAAAGACAGTCAAAAAATGAATCATAAGGAATAAGGTTTTTAAAGTGTATGTCCTATATCTAGGAGACGCTATATAAGACAGCTCAGGATTATTTGTTATTTTTTGGGGCACATATTTAACCCCTTATTTTTGTTGGCACATAACTACTTCCATTTGTTTGCATGGATGACCTTAAAAGGAGTCCTTTGGGGGTCGTAGAGCTGACAGAGAACACCATCGTGTTCGTGAGAGTCTCCCTTTTCCATAGTGAGAAGAGCGATTTTTTTGGGGGGGGATGCCTCATTGTCTGACAAACACCGCTTCAGCTCGGCCACCGTCCACCGCAGATGTGGAAGGCCGACATCGGTAGATGCGGTGGATTGAGATGCAGCACATGCAAAAATATATCTCTAGCTTAAACTGACGGATTATGATGGGGATTTTTTGCGACTCTTAAGGATTAAATGTACTGTTAGATTAATACATGACTACTATGATATTATTATATATTATTATTATATAGGGTATTATATTTAGTTAGTGATCTAGCTAATGTGTTTTGAGTTTCCTTACTCAGGTGGAGAATTAGCCCCAAATAAATTAGCCTATGATATTAGCACACATAAAGACACAGGCAAATTGATCTATATTGTACAAAAAAAAAATATATATATATATATATTTTATAACAGTAATGACAATCACTGGATTATTACACATAAAAATATTTTGAATCACGTCATCACGAGATGATGAAACAACATATTTATTCAATACCATCTCAGAAGTATATTACACTTTTTAATAAAGCTGTGAATGACTTTATAAGATGAAAGGCCTACGAAATGTTGGTATTGCGTGAAGCCAAATCATTGGCTGGTGCCACAAACTGAAAGACTTAGAAGGAGCAGTGCCACCAGGGGGAAATGTTAGCCTGTAGCCCTGCTATAAGGGGAACGTCCTCCATATATAAAAGTTGTACTATTGTAGGGGACAAAGATGAGAAGAAGAGTGTTGGCTTGGCCAAACGCAAGCTATTGTGCAAGCCTCTGTTCAGGTAGGATGCATTCTTTGAAAAAAAAAAATCTTCATATTTATAATAATTTGTTTTATTATTATTGTAGCCCTATTTATTCATCCAAACCAGCTCTTTAAAATATGCAAAACAAGTTTTGTTTCATTTTGTCGAGACATTTTCGTTTGGCTAAATTAAGTTTTGATATGTATTTTTTAATCGTGTGCTCCGTATTTAGTTTAAGATAGGTTATAAGTAAGCCTGTTGTAAAATAAATATCATTAGCCTATTGCTGTCATTTGTTGGGTACACTAGGTGTTCTTGGTAATTTCTGCAACATAGCCTTCTCAAAACTTCTGTGAAGGTTTAAACCAGTTCGGAAGTGTTTTGTTTCATTCCGTTTAACCATTTTCTTTGGCCAAATGTAATGTTGTGTTTGCCGTGACATAATACACTTCTGGTATTTTCCCTATAAAGAATGGCTCGACTTACTTTTGATATTACCTTAATAAAGTTAAGGGGCGGCAGGTAGCTTAGTGGTTAAGAGCGTTGTGCCAGTAACCGAAAGGTCGCTGGTTCTAATCCCCCGAGCCGACTAGGTGAAAAATCTGTCGATGTGCTCTTGAGCAAGGCACTTAACCCTAATTGCTCCTGTAAGTCGCTCTGGATAAGAGCGTCTGCTAAATGACTAAAATGTAAATGTAAAGTTCATAAACTTTTGTGAAGGTTTGGTGTGATGTAAATGTAATGGGGCTATCAGTCTATTATACTGCTGGTCTATGATATGAACGCAGTGCACACCGGCGCTCCAACTGACTCCGACAGTGAGGTGCGGAAGAACGTTTTAGGCCTATATTCTAACAATATAATGCTTATCTTTATTTTTTTAAATATTCTTATTGAAGACTAACGAATTAGCCTCCTTCTGCACGCCTATATCTGCATAGCAGACGCAGTAGCCTATCTGACAAGGAGAAAGAAATTCATTTCCCGCCGGAATATCTTTATCTCTCTCTCTGGGGCTAAGCCTAAGTTTATCTTCCTTATAGGTGTTTAGATTTTTTTTGCAAATGTATTACAAATAAGAAACAGAAATACCTTATTTACATACAGTACCAGTCAAAAGTGTATTTTTACTTTTTTCTACATTGTAGAATAATAGTGAAGACATCAAAACTATGAAATAACACATATAGAATAATGTAGTAACCAAAAAAGTGTTAAACAAAATCAAAATAGATTTTATATTTGAGATTCTTCAAAGTAGCCACCCTTTGCCTTGAAGACAGCTTTGCACACTCTTGGCATTCTCTTGACCTGGCTCTAATGAGGACTGCCACAGGAAAGGCAGACTGTGTGAATCAGGCATTCATGGTCGAATTGCTACAAAGAAACCACTACTAAAGGACACCAATAAGAAGAAGAGACTTGCATGGGCCAAGAAACACGATCAATGGACATTAGACCGGTGGAAATCTGTCCTTTGGTCTGGAGTCCAAATTGGAGATTTTTGGTTCCAACAACGGTGTCTTTGTGAGACGCAGAGTAGGTGAACGAATGATCTCTGCATGTGTGCTTCCCACCGTAAAGCATGGAGGAGGAGGTGTTATGGTGTGGGGATGCTTTGCTGGTGACACTGTCTGTGATTTATTTAGAATTCAAGGCACACTTAACCAGCATGGCTACCCCAGCATTCTGCAGCGATACACCATCCCATCTGGTTTGGGCTTAGTGGGACTATCATTTGTTTTTCAACAGGACAATGACCCAACACACCTCCAGGCTGTGTAAGGGCTATTTTACCAAGAAGGAGAGTGATGGAGTGCTGCATCAGATGACCCGGCCTCCACAATCCCCCGACCTCAACCAAATTGAGATGGTTTGGGATGAGTCGGACCTCAGAGTGAAGTAAAAGCAGCCAACAAGTGCTCAGCATATGTGGGAACTCTGTTGGAAAAGCATTCCAGGTGAAGCTGGTTGAGAGAATGCCAAGAGTGTGCGAAGCTGTCATCAAGGCAAAGGGTGGCTATTTGAAGAATCTCAAATATAAAATATATTTTGATTTGTTTAACACTTTTTTGGTTACTACATGATTCCATATGTGTTATTTCATAGTTTTGATGTCTTCAATATTATTCTACAATGTCCAAATCTTCTGACTGGTACTGTTTATCACATTTTATATGAATATAATACAGTGGATGCCTAAGCCTATAGGCATGCAATTAGTGCTCAAATCTCTGACAGCTGAACCGCGAGGTGGAAAATTATTGTTTTAGGAAAGTAAAAACCAATAAAACAATAGGCTATACAGTTTTGCATATGCTACACATCGAGACACAAGGGATAATGTTTTTGTAACTAGTTATAGGCTGTTTAAGGAGGCGTAAATGTGGCTCATTTGGCCAATATCCCTCGTTGCGGGGGTGGACGGCCTCAATGGGTTACGCACCCAATGCATATGGATGACCAGTACGTTACTCAAAATGTCCGATCAATTAAAATCTTGACGGAAACCATGGACTAAAGACATGGATGATATGACTAGGAATACTGTGAAAGAGGGACTAGCAATGGTTAGAGCAAGTCCATTACATTTCAACAGCAGTAAACGCATAATATCCCTATCATTGTTGTGGGCTATTAAAAACAATTTTAGCTGAATTGGAATTGATCCAGACTCTGTGAACAAAACAATCGCCTACCATGGGACCATCTTGGCAGCTTCAAGCATGGGGATTTAAAATGGCTGCTAGATGGTCTATTTTTTTAATACATTTTCAATTGGCATGATTTGTAGTAGGAAAACAATCAAAATGGAAAATCTTACATGACCAGGCCCTGAAGGAGATTACTGCAAGAGTCTGTGTATTTTGGGATACATACAACCAATCAACAAACTCATTAAACATTTCATCTGGCAAAAATAGACAAACCACTTTCCTGTTTTATTGAACCAATCAAAAAATGTGAACACTTTCCTTTCTCCTTCATCAGTGCATGTTATATTTATCTTTTCTGTTTAGGGACTTGTGAGGTCGATAGAGGAAAACAAATCTCACATGATGAGAAAGCAGATCAATAGTTAGAGAAGAGGATGATCCCTGAGGATTCCAAAATAATCAGAGGATCAGCCTTTCTAATGCAGTGGTCCTCCGGCCCTGTCAGAATGACTCAATCACACTGCTGCTGACGTTGGGACCTAAAATATATTTCCATTCAAAATCCTATTTTCCCTAACCTCAACCCTTACCATAACCTTACCCCTTACTCTTACCCTAATTCTAATCTTAACACTAAATGTAACCCTAAACATAACCCCTAAGCTTAAAATAGCCTTTGTCCTCATGGGGATGTGGGAAATGTCCCCACAAGGGATACTTTTCCTTCTTTTACTTTATCCATGAGGATAGAAGAACCAACCAACCCAACCACACTGCCCCGTCAGCTAGCTAGGGCCTCATAGGCCACAAATGTGCATGTGTCTGCTCAAACGGTCAGAAACAGACTCCATGAGGGTGGTATGAGGGCCCGACGTCCACAGGTGGGGGTTGTGCTTACAGCCCAACACCGTGCAGGACGTTTGGCATTTGCCAGAGAACACCAAGATTGGCAAATTCGCCACTGGTGCCCTGTGCTCTTCACAGATGAAAGCAGGTTCACACTGAGCATGTGACAGACGTGACAGAGTCTGGAGACGCCGTGGAGAACGTTCTGCTGCCTGCAACATCCTCCAGCATGACCGGTTTGGTGGTGGGTCAGTCATGGTGTGAGGTGGCATTTCTTTGGGGGGCCGCACAGCCCTCCATGTGCTCGCCAGAGGTAGCCTGACTGGCATTAGGTACCGAGATGAGATCCTCAGACCCCTTGTGAGACCATATGCTGGTGCGGTTGGCCCTGGGTTCCTCCTAATGCAAGACAATGCTAGACCTCATGTGGCTGGAGTGTGTCAGCAGTTCCTGCAAGAGGAAGGCATTGATGCTATGGACTGGCCCGCCCGTTCCCCAGACCTGAATCCAATTGAGCACATCTGGGACATCATGTCTCGCTCCATCCACCAACGCCACGTTGCACCACAGACTGTCCAGGAGTTGGCGGATGCTTTAGTCCAGGTCTGGGAGGAGATCCCTCAGGAGACCATCCGCCACCTCATCAGGAGCATGCCCAGGCGATGTCGGGAGGTCATACAGGCACGTGGAGGCCACACACACTACTGAGCCTCATTTTGACTTGTTTTAAGGACATTACATCAAAGTTGGATCAGCCTGTAGTGTAGTTTTCCACTTTAATTTTGAGGGTGACTCCAAATCCAGACCTCCATGGGTTGATAAATTTCATTGCCTGCCAAGGAAGTCGTTTCCATCTGCTTCTCCTCCTCCATCCTGTGGTGGAGTAGACGGAGAACAGCAAGAGGATTGTTCCAATCATCGCTGGTCCCCATGTCACAAGTCGTGGAAACAGAAGGCAGCCGCGTGCTGCTAAGCGGACTGGAGTGTCTGGGAGAGGTCCGGAGCAGAATGACATGAAGACCTGGTGCCTCATCTACCTGCGCCTTCATCACTGGGACTGCCTGTGTCTGGGACTGCCTGTGTCTGGGACTGCCTGTGTCTGGGACTGCCTGTGTCTGGGACAGCTGTGCTGTGCTGACTCCAACTAAGCTGATTCCAGCAGTGGCTTCGTTGTGGAGTTTGGCTCCTTTCCCTCTCTCTGGATCGGACGGGGCACTGCCTGCTGTGGGAGGTCTGGACTTATTGCCAGGAGCAGCGGGTGTACGCTATCCTGCTTCTCGTGGGCCCGTGAAAGGCTCAAGGAATTGTGTGAGGGGTAGGAATGGGTGGGTTTCTCCATCCCTTTCTCCAGCCGTTGTATTGGGCAGTTCAATGGTGAAAAATGTCTTAGTCCCTTTGTGCTATCCAGGACACCAATAAGCTGCTCCCAAACATTTTAAACCAGCATAAGGAAATTGAGTCTATCATAGTTCATGTGGGATTCAATTACATTATGAAGGGCAGCTCAGAACAGCTGAAGATGGTTTTTAAAGAACTGATTGGGTCACTACTTGACACCAACAAACGCCCCATAATATCTGGCCCTCTGCCCCAAACGCCCCATAATATCTGGCCCTCTGCCCCAAACACCCCATAATATCTGGCCCTCTGACCTCCCTAAACCGTGGCATTGAACGGTTCAGCAGACTTTTAGCCCTCCATAACTGGCTACGAGACAATTGCATCTCTGTGGGTGTAACATTTACTGACAATTTTGATACCTTCTGGAAACAAAGCTTGTTTTATAAGGAGGATGGGATCCACCCAAATCATTTGGGTTCCTGGATCCTTTCACAGCATTATAAGGCTGCGTTGAGACAATGACCCAAGCTTCCCAGTAAAGCAATGAAAACATTCTAGAAAAGTGCTAAAAATAGCCCACGTGAACATATGTAGCTTAAGAAACAAGGTTCATGAAATCAATAACTTGCTAGTAACAGATGACATTCATATTCTGACAATCTCTGAAACTCACTTAGATAATACCTTTGATGATACAGTGGTAGCAATACATGGTTATAACATATACAGAAAATATAGAAATGCCAATGGTGGAGGTGTTGCTGTTTATATTCAGAACCACATTCCTGTAAAGCTTAGAGACGATCTCATGTTAAATGCTATTGAAGTAATATACCTACAGGTTCATCTGCCTCACCTAAAGCCCATTCTGGTGGGAAGCTGCTATAGACCACCAAGTGCTAACAGTCAGTTTCTGGATAACATGTGAAATGCTTGATAATGTACAGTTCTTTCAGAAAGTATTCAGACACTGACATTTTCCACATTTTGCCTTATTCTAAAATGGATTAAATTGTTTTTTCCCCTACACACAATACCCCATAATGACAACGCAAAACATATATTATATATTTTTTTTGCACATTTATAAAAAATATAAAAACTGAAATATTACATTTACATAAGCATTCAGTCCCTTTACACAGTACTTTGTTGAAGCACCTTTGGCAGCGATTACAGCCTCAAGTCTACTCGGGTATGAGACTACAAGCTTGGCACACCTGTATTTAGGGAGTTTCTCCCATTCTTCTCTGCAGATCCTCTCAAGCTCTATCAGGTTGGATGGGGAGCGTCGCTGCACAGCTATTTTCAGGTCTCTCCAGAAATGTTTGATTGTGTTCAAGTCCGGGCTCTGGCTGGACAACTGAAGGACATTCAGAGACTTGTCCCGAAGCCACTCCTGCGTTGTCTTGGCTGTGTCCTTAGGGTCGTTGTCCTGTTGGAAGGTGAAACTTCACCCCAGTCTGAGGTCCTGAGCGCTCTGGAGCAGGTTTTCATCTAGGATCTCTCTTTACTTTGCTCCGTTCATCTTTGCCTCGATCCTGACTAGTCTCCAAGTCCCTGCCGCTCAAAAACATCCCCACCGCATGATGCTGCCACCATCATGCTTCACCGTAGGGATGGTGCCAGGTTTCCTCCAGACGTGACGCTTGGCATTCAGGCCAAAGAGTTAAATCTTGGTTTCATCAGACCAGAGAATCTTGTTTCTCATGGTCTGAGAGTCCTTTAGGTGCCTTTTGGGAAACTCCAAGCGGGCTGTCATGTGCCTTTTACTGAGGAGTGGCTTCCGTCTGGCCACTCTACCATAAAGGCCTGATTGGTGGAGTGCTGCAGAGATGGTTGTCCTTCTGGAAGGTTCTCCCATCTTCACAGAGGAAGTCTGCAGCTCTGCAGCTCTGTCAGAGTGACCATCAGGTTCTTGGTCACCTCCCTGATCAAGGCTCTTCTCCCCCGATTGCTCAGTTTGGCCGGGCGGCCAGCTCTAGGAAGAGTCTTGGTGGTTCCAAACTTCTTCCATTTCAGAATGATGGAGGCCACGGTGTTCTTGGGGACCTTCAATGCTGCAGAAATGTTTTTGTACCCTTCCCCAGATCTGTGCCTTGACACAATCCTGTTTCGGAGCTCTACGGACAATTCCTTCGACATCATGGCTTGGTTTTTGCTCAGACATGCACTGTCAACTGTGGGACCTTATATACAGTGAGGGAAAAAAGTATTTGATCCCCTGCTGATTTTGTACGTTTGCCCATTGACAAAGACATGATCAGTCTATACTTTTAATGGTAGGTTTATTTGAACAGTGAGAGACAGAATAACAACAACATAAATCCAGAAAAATGCATGTCAAAAATGTTATGAATTGATTTGCATTTTAATGAGGGAAATAAGTATTTGACCCCTCTGCAAAACATGACTTAGTACTTGGTGGCAAAACCCTTGTTGGCAATCACAGAGGTCAGACGTTTCTTGTAGTTGGCCACCAGGTTTGCACACATCTCAGGAGGGATTTTGTCCCACTCCTCTTTGCAGATCTTCTCCAAGTCATTAAGGTTTCGAGCCTGACGTTTGGCAACTCGAACCTTCAGCTCCCTCCACATATTTTCTATGGGATTAAGGTCTGGAGACTGGCTAGGCCACTCCAGGACCTTAATGTGCATCTTCTTGAGCCACTCCTTTGTTGCCATGGCCGTGTGTTTTGGGTCATTGTCATGCTAGAATACCCATCCACGACCCATTTTCAATGCCCTGGCTGAGGGAAGGAAGTTCTCACCCAAGATTTGACGGTACATGGCCCCGTCCATCGTCCCTTTGATGCGGTGAAGTTGTCCTGTCCCCTTAGCAGAAAAACACCCCCAAAGCATAATGTTTCCACCTCCATGTTTGACGGTGGGGATGGTGTTCTTGGAGTCATAAGAAGCATTCCTCCTCCTCCAAACACGGCGAGTTGAGTTGATGCCAAAGAGCTCGATTTTGGTCTCATCTGACCACAACACTTTCACCCAGTTCTCCTCTGAATCATTCAGATGTTCATTGGCAAACTTCAAACGGGCCTGTATATGTGCTTTCTTGAGCAGGGGGACCTTGCGGGCGCTGCAGGATTTCAGTCCTTCATGGCGTAGTGTGTTACCAATTGTTTTCTTGGTGACTATGGTCCCAGCTGCCTTGAGATCATTGACAAGATCCTCCAGTGTAGTTCTGGGTTGATTCCTCACCGTTCTCATGATCATTGCAACTCCACGACGTGAGATCTTGCATGGAGCCCCAGGCCGAGGGAGATGGACAGTTCTTTTGTGTTTCTTCCATTTGCAAATAATCGCACCAACTGTTGTCACCTTCTCACCAAGCTGCTTGGCAATGGTCTTGTAGCCCATTCCAGCCTTGTGTAAGTCTACAATCTTGTCCCTGACATCCGCGGAGAGCTCTTTGGTCTTGGCCATGGTGGAGAGTTTGGAATCTGATTGATTGATTGCTTCTGTGGACAGGTGTCCTTTATACAGGTATCAAACTGAGATTAGGAGCACTCCTTTTAAGAGTGTGCTCCTAATCTCAGCTCGTTACCTGTATAAAAGACACCTGGGAGCCAGAAATCTTTCTGATTGAGAGGGGGTCAAATACTTATTTCCCTCATTAAAATGCAAATCAATTTATAACATTTTTTACATGCGTTTTTCTGGATTTTTTTGTTGTTATTCTGTCTATCACTGTTCAAATAAACCTACCATTAAAATTATAGACTTATCCTTTCTTTGTCAGTGGGCAAACGTACAAAATCAGCAGGGGATCAAATACTTTTTCCCCTCACTGTAGACAGGTGTGCCTTTCCAAATCATGTCCAATCAATTAAATTCACCACAGGCGGACTCAAATCAAGTTGTAGAAACATCTCAAGGATGATCAATTGAAACAGGATGCACCTGAGCTCAATTTCGAGTCTCATAGAAAACCTTTTTTTTTTTATTCAATTGCAGAAATGTCTAAATACCTGTTTTTCACTTTGTCATTATGGGGTATTGTGTGTAGATTGATGAGGATATTTTTTATTTTAATCCATTTTAGAATGAGGCTGTAACGTAACAAAATGTGGAAAAAGGGAAGGGGTCTAAATACTTTCCGAATGCACTGTATGTGATATCAATAGAGAGGTATATTTTCTGGGTGATTTAAATATTGACTGGCTTTCATCAAGCTGCCCACTCAGGACAAAGCTTCAAACTGTAACCAGTGCCTGCAACCTGGTTCAGGTTATCAGTTAACCTACCAGGGTAGTTACAAACAGTACAGGAAATCATGTATTGATCACATCTTTACTAATGCTGCTGAAATGTGCTTGAAAGCAGTATCCAAATCAATCGGATGTAGTGATCACAATATAGTAGCCATATCTAGGAAAACCAAAGTTCCAAAGGCTGGGCCTAATATTGTGTATAAGAGGTCATACAATACGTTTTGTAATGATTCCTATGTTGTTGATGTAAATAATTTGTGTTGGTCCGTGGTGTGTAATGAGGATCAACTAGACACTGCACTTGACATATTTATGAAATTGCTTATCCCAGTTACTAATAAGCACGCAGCCATTAAGAAAATGACTGCAAAAACTGTTAAATCACTGTGGACTGATGAGGAATTGAAAAATTGTATGGTTGAGAGGGATGAGGCAAAAGGAATGGCAAATAAGTCTGGCTGCACAACCGATTGGCAAATGTACTGCAAATCGAGAAATCATGTGACTAAACAGAACAAAAGAAGAAGAAACTACACTATGAAACAAGGATAAATGACATAAAGAGTGATAGTAAAAAGCTTTGCAGCACCTTCAATTACATTTTGGGCAAAAAGGCAAACTCAATCCATCATTCATTGAATCAGATGGCTCATTCATCACAAAACCCACTGATTTGCCAATTACTTAATTGGCAAGATTAACAAACTTAGGCAAGACATGCCAGCAACAAACGCTGACACTACACATCCAAGTATAACTGATCAAATTATGAAAGACAAGCATTGAATACATAATTTTGAATTCTGTAAAGTGGAAGAGGTGAAACAATATTGTTGTCCATGAACATTGACAAGCCACCGGGGTCTGACAACTTGGATAGAAAATTACTGAGGATAATAGCGGAAGATATTGCCACATCTTCAATCTAAGGCTAACAGAAATTAATTTCAAAAACTAAAAGCATTGTATTTGGGACAAATCATTCACTAAACGCTAAACCTCAACTCAATCTTGTAATAAATAATGTGGAAATTGAGCAAGTTGAGGTGACTAAACTGCTTGGAGTAACCCTGGATTGTAAACTGTCATGGCCAAAACATAATGATACAACAGTAGCTAAGATGGGGAGAAGTCTGTCCATAATAAAGTGCTGCTCTGCCTTCTTAACAACACTATCAACAAGGGGCGGCAGGTAGCTTAGTGGTAAAGAGTGTTGTGCCAGTAACCGAAAGGTCGCTGGTTCTAATCCCCGAGCCGACTAAGTGAAAAATCTGTCTGTGCCCTTGAGCAAGGCACTTAACCCTAATTGCTCCTGTAAGTCGCTCTGGATAAGAGCGTCTGCTAAATGACTAAAATGTAAATGTAAACAAGGCAGGTCCTACAGGCTCTAGTTTTGTTGCACCTGGACTACATTTTAAATTTTTGTCATTTAGCAGACGCTCTTATCCAGAGCGACTTACAGTTAGTGAATACATTTTTTTTTTTAGTTTTCATACCCCCCGTGGGAATCGAACACACAACCCTAGCGTTGCAAACACCATGCTCTACCAACTGAGCTACATCCCTGCCGGCCATTCCCTCCCCTACCCTGGACGACGCTGGGCCAATTGTGCGCCGCCCCATGGGTCTCCCGGTCGCGGCCGGCTACGACTGAGCCTGGATTCGAACCAGGATCTCTAGTGGCACAGCTAGTACTGCGATGCAGTGCCTTAGACTGACTGCTGTTCAGTCGTGTGGTCAGGTGCCACAAAGAGGGACCTCGGAAATTTACAATTGGATTAGAACAGGGCACCATGGCTTGCCCTTAAATATACACGGAGAGCTAACATTAATAGCATTCTAAATATCTCATGGCTCAAAGTGTAAGAGAGATTGACTTCATCACTACTTGTTTTTGTAAGAAGTGTTGACATGCTGAATGCACCGAGCTGTCTGTTTAAACTACTAGCACACAGCTCAGACACCCATGCATACCCCACAAGACATGCCACCAGAGGTCTCTTCACAATCCCCAAGTCAAGAACAGACTATGAGAGGCGCACAGTACTACACAGAGCCATGACTACATGGAACTCTATTCCACATCAGGTAACTGATGCAAGCAGTAGAATCAGATTTAAAAAACAGGTAAAATATACCTTATGGAACAACGGGGACTGTGAAGATACACACACAGACAATAAGGCACTGAAGTAAAACTGCAATTGGAAAATAAATGAACTTATGTCCTGAATATGAAGTGCTATGCTTGAGACAATTCCAACACAACACATCACAGAGTACCACTTTTCATATTTTCAAGCATGGTGGTGGCTGCATCATGTTATGGGTATGCTTGCATCTGCAAGGACTAGGGCGTTTTTTTTTAGGACAAAAATAAACTGAACAGTTAAGCACAGGCAAAAACCTAGAGGAAAACCTGGTTCAGTCTGCTTTCCAACAGACACTGGGAGACAAATGCACCTTTCAGCAGGACAATAACCTAAAACACAAGGCCAAATATACACTGGAGTTGCTTACCAAGACGACATTGAATGTTCCTGAGTGGCCTAGTTACAGTTTTGACTTAATAGCGGCTTGAAAATCTATGGCAAGACTTGAAAATGTCTGTCTAGCAATGATCAACAACCAACTTGACAGAGCTTGAAGAATTTTTAAAATAATGTGCAAATATTGTACAATAAACCCAGAAAGTTGTAATCACTGCCAAAGGTGACTGTAACATGTATTGTATCTCCACCCTCTCCGAGTTGGGCATCTCCGGAGCTGTTCTCTCTTGGATTGCGTCCTACCTGACAGATCGCTCCTACCAAGTGGCGTGGCGAGAATCTGTCTCTGCACCACGTGCTCTCACCACTGGTGTCCCCCAGGGCTCAGTTCTAGGCCCTCTCCTATTCTCTCTATACACCAAGTCACTTGAATCTGTCATATCCTCACATGGTCTCTCCTATCATTGCTACGCAGACGACACACAATTCATTTTCTCCTTTCCCCCTTCTGATAACCAGGTGGCGAATCGCATCTCTGCATGTCTGGCAGACATATCAGTGTGGATGTCGGATCAACACCTCAAGCTGAACCTCGGCAAGACAGAGCTGCTCTTCCTCCCAGGGAAGGACTGCCCGTTCCATGATCTCGCCATCACGGTTGACAACTCCATTGTCCTCCTCCCAGAGTGCGAAGAACCTTGGCGTGACCCTGGACAACACCCTGTCGTTCTCCGCTAACATCAAAGCGGTGACCCGATCCTGCAGGTTCATGCTCTACAACATTCGCAGAGTACGACCCTACCTTACACAGAAAGCGGCACAGGTCCTAATCCAGGCACTTGTCATCTCCCGTCTGGATTACTGCAACTCGCTGTTGGCTGGGCTCTCTGCCTGTGCCATTAAACCCCTACAATTGATCCAGAACGCTGCAGCCCGTCTGGTGTTCAACCTTCACAAGTTCTCTCATGTCACCCCGCTCCTCCGCACACTCCACTGGCTTCCAGTTGAGGCTCGCATCTACTACAAGACCATGGTGCTTGCCTACGGAGCTGTGAGGGGAACGGCACCTCCTTACCTTCAGGCTCTGATCAGACCCTACACCCAAACGAGGGCACTACATTCATCCACCTCTGGCCTGCTAGCCCCCCTACCTCTACGGAAGCACAGTTCCCGCTCAGCCCAGTCAAAGCTATTCGCTGCTCTGGCACCCCAATGGTGGAACAAGCTCCCCCACGACGCCAGGACAGCGGAGTCACTGACCACCTTCCGGAGACACTTGAAACCCTACCTCTTTAAGGAATACCTGGAATAGTATAACAGTAATCCTTCTTCCCCCACTCCCCCATAAAAAATAAATACAAATAAACAAATAAGTGGTTGTCCCACTGGCTATCATAAGTTGAATGCAGCAATTTGTAAGTCGCTCTGGATAAGAGTGTCTGCTAATTGACGTAAATGTAAATGTAATATTGACTCAGGGGTGTGAATACTTACGTAAATTAGATATTTCTGTATTACATTTTCAATAAATTTGCAAACATTTCTAAAAACATGTTTTACTGTCATTTTGAGATATTGTATGTAGATGGGTGAGAGAAAAAAAAAAAGTATTTTGAATTCAGGCTGTACTTTCTGTGTGTGTCTATATCAAGGTGAAGGCTGTGTGTGTCTATATCAAGGTGAAGGCTGTGTGTGTCTATATCATGGTGAAGGCTGTGTGTGTCTATATCAAGGTGAAGGCTGTGTGTGTCTATATCAAGGTGAAGGCTGTGTGTGTCTATATCAAGGTGAAGGCTGTGTGTGTCTATATCAAGGTGAAGGCTGTGTGTGTCTATATCAAGGTGAAGGCTGTGTGTGTCTATATCAAGGTGAAGGCTGTGTGTGTCTATATCAAGGTGAAGGCTGTGTGTCTATATCAAGGTGAAGGCTGTGTGTGTCTATATCAAGGTGAAGGCTGTGTGTGTCTATATCAAGGTGAAGGCTGTGTGTGTCTATATCATGGTGAAGGCTGTGTGTGTCTATATCAAGGTGAAGGCTGTGTGTGTCTATATCAAGGTGAAGGCTGTGTGTGTCTATATCAAGGTGAAGGCTGTGTGTGTCTATATCAAGGTGAAGGCTGTGTGTCTATATCAAGGTGAAGGCTGTGTGTGTCTATATCAAGGTGAAGGCTGTGTGTGTCTATATCAAGGTGAAGGCTGTGTGTGTCTATATCATGGTGAAGGCTGTGTGTCTATATCAAGGTGAAGGCTGTGTGTGTCTATATCAAGGTGAAGGCTGTGTGTGTCTATATCAAGGTGAAGGCTGTGTGTGTCTATATCAAGGTGAAGGCTGTGTGTGTCTATATCAAGGTGAAGGCTGTGTGTGTCTATATCAAGGTGAAGGCTGTGTGTGTCTATATCAAGGTGAAGGCTGTGTGTGTCTATATCAAGGTGAAGGCTGTGTGTGTCTATATCAAGGTGAAGGCTGTGTGTGTCTATATCAAGGTGAAGGCTGTGTGTGTCTATATCAAGGTGAAGGCTGTGTGTGTCTATATCAAGGTGAAGGCTGTGTGTGTCTATATCAAGGTGAAGGCTGTGTGTGTCTATATCAAGGTGAAGGCTGTGTGTGTCTATATCATGGTGAAGGCTGTGTGTGTCTATATCAAGGTGAAGGCTGTGTGTGTCTATATCATGGTGAAGGCTGTGTGTGTCTATATCAAGGTGAAGGCTGTGTGTGTCTATATCAAGGTGAAGGCTGTGTGTGTCTATATCATGGTGAAGGCTGTGTGTGTCTATATCAAGGTGAAGGCTGTGTGTGTCTATATCAAGGTGAAGGCTGTGTGTGTCTATATCAAGGTGAAGTCTGTGTGTGTCTATATCAAGGTGAAGGCTTTGCGATAGGTTCATTGATGAGCGCAGCAAAAAAAGTACTTTGTTGCTTCTTTGTCTGAAACTCCAAAAGAAAAATGTTCTGATCACCTTCCTTCCTCCCCAACCAGAACCTGGAAACAAACCACATTATTTCCAATTCAAATGACTCCTGGAACTCTGGTTGAGAGTGTGGTTAGTGACCGTCTTCCTCCCGCCCTGATATCAGGCTTTTATATTCTCCTCACTCCACATCCCTCTCGCTCCAAACCACCCTGAGACGACGTCGGGTCAAATACACAGCATGCCTACCAATGCAGTTACATTGACCAGCTTCGAAAAACTGTGTGTTTTCCAAAATCCCTCCTATTGTCATTGCAATACCTATTGCTAAATAATAAGGACAATAGCCTTCTGACCATGTACACTATAATCAGCACTATAGCTACACTGAACCTACTACACCTCTCTCTCACAGATGGTGTGATTGTGGCAGGAAACCGGATACCTGCTGAAGCCATTTGCATGTTGGAGTTGAAAGTCAAATCAGCCTCTATTTAAACAGACGAGATTTATCCTCAGGTTTAAGTGTCTTTCAGTCTCAGCTCTGGTTGTTTTTAAATGGAGTATACAGTGGGGGGGAAAAGTATTTAGTCAGCCACCAATTGTGCAAGTTCTCCCACTTAAAAAGATGAGAGAGGCCTGTAATTTTCATCATAGGTACACGTCAACTATGACAGACAAAATGAGAAAAAAAAATCCTGAAAATCACATTGTAGGATTTTTAATGAATTTATTTGCAAATTATGGTGGAAAATAAGTATTTTTTCCCCACTGTACACCTTAGCCAAATACATTTAAACTCAGTTTTTCACAATTTCTGACATTTAATCCTAGTAAGAATTCCCTGTCTTAGGTCAGTTAGGATCACCACTTTATTTTAAGAATGTGAAATGTCAGAATATTAGTAGAGAGATCCCCCTGTTGCTTCAATATATCCACATAATTTTCCTTCCTCATGATGCCATCTATTTTGTGAAGTGCACCAGTCCCTCCTGCAGCAAAGCACCCCCACAGCATGATGCTGCCACCCCCGTGCTTCACGGTTGGGATGGTGATCTTCGGCTTGCAAGCCACCCCCTTTTTCCACCAAACATAACGATGGTCATTATGGCCAAACAGTTCTATTTTTGATTCATCAGACCAGAGGATATTTCTCCAAAAAGTACGATCTTCGTCCCCATGTGCAGTTGCAAACCGTAGTCTGGCTTTTTTATGGCGGTTTTGGAGCAGTGGCTTCTTCCTTGCTGAGCGGCCTTTCAGGTTATGTCGATATAGGACTCGTTTTACTGTGGATATAGACCTTTTGTACCTGTTTCCTCCAGCATCTTCACAAGGTCCTTTGCTGTTGTTCTGGGATTGATTTGCACTTTTCGCACCAAAGTACGTTCATCTCTAGGAGACAGAACGCATCTCCTTCCTGAGCGGTATGACGGCTGCGTGGTCCCATGGTGTTTATACTTGCGTACTATTGTTTGTACAGTTGAACGTGGTACCATCAGGCGTTTGGAAATTGCTCCCAAGGATGAACCAGACTTGTGGAGGTCTACAACAAAAGGTCTTGGCTGATTTCTTTTCATTTTCCCATGATGTCAAGCAAAGAGGCACTGAGTTTGAAGGTAGGCCTTGAAATACATCCACAGGTACACCTCCAATTGACTCAAATTATGTCAATTAGCCTATCAGAAGCTTCTAAAGCCATGACATCATTTTCTGGAATTTTCCAAGCTGTTTAAAGGCACAGTCAACTTAGTGTATGTAAACTTCTGACCCACTGGAATTGTGATACAGTGAATTATAAGTGAAATAATCTGTCTGGAAACAATTGTTGGAAAAATGACTTGTGTCATGCACAAAGTAGATGTCCTAACCGACTTTCCAAAACTATAGTTTGTTAACAAGAAATTTGTGGAGTGGTTGAAAAACGAGTTTTAATGACTCCAACCTAAGAGGATGTAAACTTCAGACTTAAACTGTATATATACACACACATACACTACCAGTCAAAAGTAGTGTGCAGAGCTGTCATCAAGGCAAAGGGTGGCTACTTCGAAGAATCTCAAATATACAATATATTTTGATTTGTTTAACACTTTTTTGGTTACTACATGATTCCATATGTGTTATTTCATAGTTGTGATGTCTTCACTATTATTCTACAATGTAGAAAACAGTAAAAATAAAGAAAAACCCTTGAATGAGTAGGTGTGTCCAAAATTTTGACTTTGACTGTAAGTATTCATTCACACAGCTGAGTCAAGGGGTGTGAATACTCTCTGAAGGGACTTTAGTTAAACGTATTTATTCAATTCCAGGAAGAAAGAATACAGTCATGTCAGCTGTTAGTTTGAGCCTAGAAATGTATTTGCATACAGCCCATCAATGGAAACAGGATGCACCTGAGCTCAATTTCGAGTCTCATAGCAAAGGGTCTGAATACTTATGTAAATAAGGTATTTCTGTTTTATATTTTGTATAAATGTGCAAAAATTTCAAAAAACCTGTTTTCACTTCGTCATTATGGGGTATTGTGCGTAGATTGCAGATTATTTTATTTTTGTAATCCATTTTAGAATAAGGCTGTAATGTAACAAAACGTGGAAAAAGTCAAGGGGTCTGAATACTTTTATACCGTTATACCGTTATAATACAGACAGTCTGGTAGATAGATTAGACAGACAGACAGACAGACAGACAGACAGACAGGCAGGCAGGCAGACAGACACCACTACAGCAGACATTGTCAGCTCCCGTCCAACACATTACCAGCTCTTATTACCCCTCTCCTTCTTTCTCATGGCTTAAACTGAATGGCCAGAGTAAGCAGCTTGGATTGTCAGGCTCTAAATGTGTCTGTGTATAAAGGCAGTGTTGACCTTGCAGGCAGAGTTTCTCTGTGTAGAGAGAGAGGCTGAAATGACAGGGTTGCACTGTGTGGCTTTTGGCTAGCACGCACACAGGGGAGGGAAACACACACGAAGGACAGGACACAGTCAGGGGGGGGAAACACACACGAAGGACAGGACACAGTCAGGGGAGGGAAACACACACGAAGGACAGGACAGTCAGGGGAGGGAAACACACACGAAGGACAGGACACAGTCAGGGGAAAGAAACACACACGAAGGACAGGACACAGTCAGGGGAGGGAAACACAAACGAAGGACAGGACACAGTCAGGGGAGGGAAACACACACAAAGGACAGGACACAGTCAGGGGAGGGAAACACACACGAAGGACAGGACACAGTCAGGGGAGGGAAACACACACGAAGGACAGGACACAGTCAGGGGAGGGAAACACACACGAAGGACAGGACACAGTCAGGGGAGGGAAACACACACGAAGGACAGGACACAGTCAGGGGAGGGAAACACACGAAGGACAGGACACAGTCAGGGGAGGGAAACACACACGAAGGACAGGACACAGTCAGGGGAGGGAAACACACACGAAGGACAGGACACAGTCAGGGAGGGAAACACACACAAAGGACAGGACACAGTCAGGGAGGGAAACACACACGAAGGACAGGACACAGTCAGGGGAGGGAAACACACACGAAGGACAGGACACAGTCAGGGGAGGGAAACACACACGAAGGACAGGACACAGTCAGGGGGGATATTCTACAGAGGTGTCCATGTTCGTGCTAAAATATCAAACACGCATACATGCAGGGAAACACACACACACACACACACACACACACACACACAGGTGTACTCTCACACACACAGTGAGTGTCCATCTGCTCTTCTGTGGTGACAGACCTTGTCCTTTGGCCAGCATTTTATCTCAGTGTGTGTTTGTCACGATCCGTCCCCATCTCTCTCTCCCACGCAGGCCACACATCCACCTATCTGTCACAGGGCACAGTGGTGGCACCAGTCCCCCACAAACACAGTGGTGGCACCAGTCCCCCACAAACACAGTGGTGGCACCGTTAGGCCTGGGCATGGCTTGGATAGTTACCGTTAGGCCTGTGCATGGCTTGGATAGTTACCGTTAGGCCTGTTCATGGCTTGGATAGTTACCGTTAGGCCTGTTCATGGCTTGGATAGTTACCGTTAGGCCTGGGCATGGCTTGGATAGTTACCGTTAGGCCTGTTCATGGCTTGGATAGTTACCGTTAGGCCTGTTCATGGCTTGGATAGTTACCGTTAGGCCTGTGCATGGCTTGGATAGTTACCGTTAGGCCTGTGCATGGCTTGGATAGTTACCGTTAGGCCTGTTCATGGCTTGGATAGTTACCGTTAGGCCTGTTCATGGCTTGGATAGTTACCGTTAGGCCTGGGCATGGCTTGGATAGTTACCGTTAGGCCTGTGCATGGCTTGGATAGTTACCGTTAGGCCTGTGCATGGCTTGGATAGTTACCGTTAGGCCTGTTCATGGCTTGGATAGTTACCGTTAGGCCTGGGCATGGCTTGGATAGTTACCGTTAGGCCTGTTCATGGCTTGGATAGTTACCGTTAGGCCTGTTCATGGCTTGGATAGTTACCGTTAGGCCTGTTCATGGCTTGGATAGTTACCGTTAGGCCTGGGCATGGCTTGGATAGTTACCGTTAGGCCTGTGGCTTTGATAGTTACCGTTAGGCCTGGGCATGGCTTGGATAGTTACCGTTAGGCCTGTGCATGGCTTGGATAGTTACCGTTAGGCCTGTTCATGGCTTGGATAGTTACCGTTAGGCCTGTGCATGGCTTGGATAGTTACCGTTAGGCCTGTGCATGGCTTTGATAGTTGATGTAAGACATAAAGCCCTAGCAGAACCGGTAAGACGTAACATCTTCCTATAGGTACCATCACCCTAACCTCTCGTGGAGAGACTACCAATACATCTTCGGTAGCATCTGTCGTGACAATGGAACGTGTGAGATAATGAGCCAACATTAGTTCCGGAGTTTGTTTCCCTGGTCATTTGGACACATCATAAAGCCGCTCTTAAACTGGGGGAGAGTTTCCTTTTGAGAGGGCGGTCCCAGAACTTCAATCAACTATCTGACCCAATTCAAGATTTGAGTTCTAGGTTAACAGAGATTACCATCACCCTGATCCACTCCCGGTACAAGCCTAGATCACAGATACTACTAAGTATCAGAAGATAGGGTGAGAAACACATACTGACATCAGAGCGGTTTAATCCACCCATGTGTGAAATATGTTATATAGTGTGGTAGCGTAGTGTGGTAGTGTGGTAGGGTAGTGGGGTAGGGTAGTGGGGTAGGGTAGTGGGGTAGGGTAGTGTAGTGTAGTAGTGTCATGTGATAGTGTGGTAGTGTGGTAGGGTAGTGTGGTAGGGTAGTGGGGTAATGTAGTGTGGTAGCATAGTGTGGTAGTGTAGTAGTGTAGTGTGGTTATGTAGTGTGGTAGTGTAGTGTGGTAATGTAGTAGTGTAGTGTGGTTATGTAGTGTGGTAGTGTAGTGTGGTAATGTAGTAGTGTAGTGTGGTAATGTAGTGTGGTAGTGTAGTGTGGTAATGTAGTAGTGTAGTGTGGTTATGTAGTGTGGTAGTGTAGTAGTGTAGTGTGGTTATGTAGTGTGGTAGTGTAGTGTGGTTATGTAGTGTGGTAGTGTAGTGTGGTAGTGTAGTAGTGTAGTGTGGTAGTGTAGTGTGGTAGTGTAGTGTGGTAATGTAGTGTGGTTATGTAGTGTGGTTATGTGGTTATGTAGTGTGGTTATGTAGTGTGGTAGTGTAGTGTGGTAATGTAGTAGTGTAGTGTGGTTATGTAGTGTGGTAGTGTAGTGTGGTAGTGTAGTGTGGTAATGTAGTAGTGTAGTGTGGTTATGTAGTGTGGTAGTGTAGTGTGGTTATGTAGTGTGGTAGTGTAGTGTGGTTATGTAGTGTGGTAGTGTAGTGTGGTAGTGTAGTGTGGTAATGTAGTAGTGTAGTGTGGTTATGTAGTGTGGTTATGTAGTGTGGTTATGTAGTGTAGTAGTGTAGTGTGGTAATGTAGTAGTGTAGTGTGGTTATGTAGTGTGGTTATGTAGTGTAGTAGTGTAGTGTGGTAATGTAGTGTGGTAGTGTAGTAGTGTAGTGTGGTTATGTAGTGTGGTGGTGTAGTGTGGTAGTGTAGTGTAGTAGTGTAGTGTGGTAGTGTAGTGTGGTAGTGTGGTTATGTAGTGTGGTAGTGTAGTGTGGTAGTGTGGTTATGTAGTGTGGTAGTGTAGTGTGGTAGTGTGGTTATGTAGTGTGGTAGTGTAGTGTGGTAGTGTGGTTATGTAGTGTGGTTATGTAGTGTGGTTATGTAGTGTGGTAGTGTAGTAGTGTAGTGTGGTAATGTAGTGTAGTAGTGTAGTGTGGTAGTGTAGTGTGGTTATGTAGTGTGGTAGTGTAGTGTGGTTATGTAGTGTAGTAGTGTAGTGTGGTTATGTAGTGTGGTAGTGTAGTGTGGTTATGTAGTGTGGTTATGTAGTGTGGTAGTGTAGTGTGGTAATGTAGTGTGGTTATGTAGTGTGGTAGTGTAGTGTGGTTATGTAGTGTAGTAGTGTAGTGTGGTTATGTAGTGTGGTAGTGTAGTGTGGTTATGTAGTGTAGTAGTGTAGTGTGGTTATGTAGTGTAGTAGTGTAGTGTGGTAATGTAGTGTAGTAATGTAGTGTGGTTATGTAGTGTGGTAGTGTAGTAGTGTAGTGTGGTAGTGTAGTAGTGTAGTGTGGTAGTGTAGTAGTGTAGTGTGGTAATGTAGTGTAGTAGTGTAGTGTGGTAATGTAGTGTGGTAGTGTAGTGTGGTTATGTAGTGTGGTTATGTAGTGTGGTAGTGTAGTGTGGTAATGTAGTGTGGTTATGTAGTGTGGTAGTGTAGTGTGGTTATGTAGTGTAGTAGTGTAGTGTGGTTATGTAGTGTAGTAGTGTAGTGTGGTTATGTAGTGTAGTAGTGTAGTGTGGTTATGTAGTGTGGTAGTGTAGTGTGGTAGTGTAGTGTGGTAGTGTAGTGTGGTAGTGTAGTGTGGTAGTGTAGTGTGGTAGTGTAGTGTGGTTATGTAGTGTAGTAGTGTAGTAGTGTAGTGTGGTAGTGTAGTGTGGTAGTGTTGTAGTGTAGTGTGGTAATGTAGTGTGGTAATGTAGTGTGGTAGTGTAGTGTGGTTATGTAGTGTGGTAGTGTAGTGTGGTTATGTAGTGTGGTAGTGTAGTGTGGTAGTGTAGTGTGGTTATGTAGTGTAGTAGTGTAGTGTGGTAGTGTAGTGTGGTAGTGTAGTGTGGTTATGTAGTGTGGTAGTGTAGTGTGGTAGTGTAGTGTGGTTATGTAGTGTAGTAGTGTAGTGTGGTAGTGTAGTAGTGTAGTGTGGTAGTGTAGTGTGGTAGGGTAGTGTGGTAGTGTGGTAGTGTAGTGTGGTAGTGTAGTGTGGTTATGTAGTGTGGTAGTGTAGTGTGGTAGTGTAGTGTGGTTATGTAGTGTAGTAGTGTAGTGTGGTTATGTAGTGTAGTAGTGTAGTGTGGTTATGTAGTGTAGTAGTGTAGTGTGGTTATGTAGTGTGGTAGTGTAGTGTGGTTATGTAGTGTGGTAGTGTAGTGTGGTAGTGTAGTGTGGTAGTGTAGTGTGGTAGTGTAGTGTGGTAGTGTAGTGTGGTTATGTAGTGTAGTAGTGTAGTAGTGTAGTGTGGTAGTGTAGTGTGGTAGTGTGAGTGTGGTAGTGTAGTGTGGTAATGTAGTGTGGTAGTGTAGTGTGGTAGTGTAGTGTGGTTATGTAGTGTGGTAGTGTAGTGTGGTAGTGTAGTGTGGTTATGTGGTGTAGTAGTGTAGTGTGGTAGTGTAGTGTGGTAGTGTAGTGTGGTTATGTGTAGTGTGGTAGTGTGTGGTAGTGTAGTGTGGTTAGTGTGGTAGTGTAGTGTGGTAGTGTAGTGTGGTAGTGTAGTGTGGTAGTGTAGTGTGGTAGTGTGGTAGTGTAGTGTGAGTAGTGTGAGTGTGGTTAGTGTAGTGTGGTAGTGTAGTGTGGTAGTGTAGTAGTGTAGTGTGGTAGTGTAGTGTGGTAGGGTAGTGTGGTAGTGTGGTAGTGTAGTGTGGTTATGTAGTGTGGTTATGTAGTGTGGTTATGTAGTGTGGTAGTGTAGTGTGGTTATGTAGTGTGGTAGTGTAGTAGTGTAGTGTGGTTATGTAGTGTAGTAGTGTAGTGTGGTAATGTAGTGTGGTAGTGTTGACAACACAGAGGAAAGCAGGTGATGGTAACAGAACAAGGATGGCTAGGAGACACACAGGCACGAGAACCGCAAACAAAGACACCGGGTGTCATAGCAACAGAGAAAACAGCACACACACAAACACACCTCCTCATTTATCCTGCCTGATCACTAGAAACAGACTTCGGACGTTTGAAAAGGTCCTGAGAGAATCGATATATGCCTTCCTCAGCGCTCACAAAAAACATCAATAATAATAATCGCCCAGCACTGGGCGCCAACTCATGACGTTCGGAGCCGAAGCTTGCTGCACAGTTCACAATGCTCTAGCAAGCCGTGAGAAGACTTGATGATCCTTCATGGTAATGGCGAATTGGTTTCTTTCTATTATTTTGTTTTAAGACTTCCCCAAACCATACCCCTAACCTTACTTAATGCCTAAACTGTTAACATTTGAGTTGTTTTCGGTTTTAACCCTGTTAACCACGCAAAGTTAACCCAGTAACCACGCGGAACGAATGCGTCAAAAATAAGACGTTCATCCATAATACGTTGAATTTCGATGAGAAACTGAGTATCTTGTTGGATATATCACAGCCAGACGAACACTAGGGTTACAAAGGGAGAGAGGGGTTAGGTTATTACTGGAAACTTTCACAGTACTGTCACTGTATCTCAGACAATCCAATTACCACAAGACATCTAGTGGCCCTTTTGGGTTCTTCAGATTATCACAGGTGTCCGTAATCATCTCTGGCCTTCCGTGTGGCCTTATCACATGTAAAATATATAAAATAATCAAATAAGATTATTTAAAAATAAAAATAGAATGACAAAGCTGTAACACACTATCCTAAACATAAACCATAAACTCAGTGAATACCATTGGTGTTTAAAATGAGGGTAAAATGAGGGTAAAATGATATTTATTTAACTATGCTAATATGTCTTTGTTGTAAATGTTTTGGTGCTAAACTGCTGGTATTTGTGAAAAACGTCAATAATTGGAAGAGTTGCAGAGTTCATTGAAAATAATTACATTGTTGATGACATGCTTTTTTCATTAATTAGGCTATTTTCTCTTCAACCATGTGGTCTAAACTCGTGGACAATATGGACAAAGATATTTTTAAAAAACTACATTTTTCACAAGTTATTTAAGTATAAAATGTGTCACTAAAATTGCAAAATATTCCGGTAACTTTGGTAAACTGCCGGTAGCTTTGCAACCCTAATACATGACTCACCCCCCCCAAGTGGTGTGACAACAACAACAACTCACTTTGTTTGATGAGTCTCTTGTCGGCCACCAGGACATTCTCGCCGTCCACCACGATGACCTTGCCGTCCCGCGGCCCCACGGCAAAGTTATCAAAGCTCACGTCCAGCAGGTAGAGGGCGAACTCGAAGTCGTTGTTGGTGAGCTGCTCAGCGATGTCCATCAACTGTCGGGCCAGGTCAACCCTCTTCTCCCACGGAGCGTTGTAGAAAGACCACAGCTCCTCACCGACGTAGTTCACTGCCACCACGCGACCACACGCTCCCAGGTACTTGGCAAACGGCCAGCCCTCGTCTGACGGGAAACTCTGTAGGAGAGAAAGGAGGGATGTGGGTTATTAGAAGAAAGAGATGTGGAGGAAAGAGGAAAGAGGTGTGGAGGAAAGGAGTGTGGAGGAAAGAGGTGTGGAGGAAAGGGGTGTGGAGGAAAGGGGTGTGGAGGAAAGGGGTGTGGAGGAAAGAGGAAAGAGGTGTGGAGGAAAGGAGTGTGGAGGAAAGAGGTGTGGAGGAAAGAGGAAAGGAGTGTGGAGGAAAGAGGTGTGGAGGAAAGAGGTGTGGAGGAAAGAGGTGTGGAGGAAAGAGGTGTGGAGGAAAGAGGAAAGAGGTGTGGAGGAAAGGGGTGTGGAGGAAAGAGGTGTGGAGGAAAGAGGTGTGGAGGAAAGAGGAAAGGGGTGTGGAGGAAAGAGGTGTGGAGGAAAGAGGAAAGGGGTGTGGAGGAAAGAGGTGTGGAGGAAAGAGGAAAGAGGTGTGGAGGAAAGGGGTGTGGAGGAAAGAGGTGTGGAGGAAAGAGGTGTGGAGGAAAGAGGAAAGGGGTGTGGAGGAAAGAGGTGTGGAGGAAAGAGGAAAGAGGTGTGGAGGAGAGGTGTGGAGGAAAGGGGTGTGGAGGAAAGAGGAAAGGGGTGTGGAGGAAAGAGGTGTGGAGGAAAGAGGTGTGGAGGAAAGAGGAAAGAGGTGTGGAGGAAAGAGGTGTGGAGGAAAGAGGAAAGAGGTGTGGAGGAAAGAGGTGTGGAGGAAAGAGGAAAGAGGTGTGGAGGAAAGAGGTGTGGAGGAAAGGGGTGTGGAGGAAAGAGGAAAGAGGTGTGGAGGAAAGAGGTGTGGAGGAAAGGGGTGTGGAGGAAAGAGGAAAGAGGTGTGGAGGAAAGAGGTGTGGAGGAAAGAGGAAAGAGGTGTGGAGGAAAGAGGTGTGGAAGAAAGAGGTGTGGAGGAAATAAGGGCTGTAACCCTTGTCTAATGGAAAGTCCAAATCGAACTTTAGTTAAAGTTGCATTTAAAACATTAAAAACAACACCATATAAGAGATACGGGTGGGGGGGGGGGAGAGACAGAGGAGGGAAGGTGGTCATTTTAGAACAGAATAAAGAGGAGATAAACACAGTGATAATTAACACAGTGGTAATAAACACAGTGATAATAAACACAGTGATAATTAACACAGTGATAATGTAGAAGTCTGTGCCTGATATTGACAAAGTCGTGGGATATTAACGCAGAACAACACATAGAAGTCCCCAAAATATATTGGGGGGTCAGTATGAAAAATGTATGCACTCACTAACTGTAAGTCGCTCTGGGTAAGAGAGTCTGCTAAATGACTAAAATGTCAACGTTGGTTCAACTGTGAGTTGTTACTGAGCTGGTAAACGTTGATTCAACAGTGAGTTGTTACTGAGCTGGTAAACGTTGATTCAACAGTGAGTTGTTCTGTGAAACTAGTTAAAATAGCCAGTTAGCCTAGCATCAGTACCAGGGCTGGTAAATTCAACATGTTGTGTTGTCATTATGAAATGCATTGCCAGGGAAATGTTCCTTCATATTTGATTTCGCCCTCCATCCTTGTTATATGTGTATAAAGGAAGCAGCTTCAATATTGCAGTAAGGCAAACACACACATACATTACGGGATTCTTCCGATGGCATTGAGGAGTACACCACATCAGTCACTGGCCTCATCAATAAGTGCATTGATGACGTCGTCCCCACAGTAACTGTATGTACATACCCCAACCAGAAGCCATGGATTACAGGAAACATCCGCACTGAGCTAAAGGGTAGAGCTGCCGCTTTCAAGGAGTGGGACTCTAACCCGGAAGCTTAAAATATATCCCGCTATGCCCTCCGACAAACCATCAAATAGGCAAAGCGTCAATACAGGACTAAGATTGAATCGTACTACACCGGCTCCGACGCTCGTCGGATGTGGCAAGGCTTGCAAACTATTACAGACTACAAAGGGAAGCACAGCCGCGAGCTGCCCAGTGACATGAGCCTACCAGACGAGTTAAATCACTTCTATGTATGCTTCGAGGCAAGTAACACTGAAACATGCATGAGAGCATCAGCTGTTCCGGACGACTGTGTGATCACGCTCTCCGTAGCCGATGTGAGTAAGACCTTTAAACAGGTCAACATTCACAAGGCCGCAGGGCCAGACGGATTACCAGGACGTGTACTCCGAGCATGCGCTGACCAACTGGCAAGTGTCTTCACTGACATTTTCAACCTCTCCCTGACTGAGTCTGTAATACCAACATGTTTCAAGCAGACCACCATAGTCCCTGTGCCCAAGAACCCTAAGATAACCTGCCTAAATGACTACCGACCCGTAGCACTCATGTCTGTAGCCATGAAGTGCTTTGAAAGGCTGGTCATGGCTCACATCAACACCATTATCCCAGAAACCCTAGACCCACTCCAATTTGCATACCGCCCCAACAGATCCACAGATGATACAATCTCTATTGCACACCACACTGCCCTTTCACACATGGACAAAAGGAACACCTACGTGAGAATGCTATTCATTGACTACAGCTCAGCATTCAACACCATAGTGCCCTCAAAGCTCATCACTAAGCTAAGGACCCTGGGACTAAACACCTCCCTCTGCAACGGGATCCTGGACTTCCTGACAGGTGGTAAGGGTAGGTAACAACACATCCGCCACGCTGATCCTCAACATGGGGGCCCCTCAGGGGTCCATGCTCAGTCCCCACCTGTACTCCCTGTTCACTCATGACTGCATGGCCAGGCACGACTCCAAAACCATCATTAAGTTTGCCGATGACACAACAGTGGTAGGCCTGATCACCGACAACGACGAGACAGCCTATAGGGAGGAGGTCAGAGACCTGGCAGTGTGGTGCCAGGAAAACAACCTCTCCCTCAACGTGATCAAGACAAAGGAGATGATGGTGGACTACAGGAAAAAGAAGAGGACCGAGCACGCCCCCATTCTCATCGAAGGGGCTGTAGTGGAACAGGTTGAGAGCTTCAAGTTCCTTGGAGTCCACATCACCAACGAACTATCATGGTCCAAACACACCAAGACAGTCGTGAAGAGGGCACGACAAAGCCTATTCCCCCTCAGGAGACTGAAAAGATTTGGCATGGGTCCTCAGATCCTCAAAAAGTTCTACAGCTGCACCATCGAGAGCATCCTGACTGGTTGCATCACTGCCTGGTATGGCAACTGCTCGGCCTCCGACCGCAAGGCACTACAGAGGGTAGTGCGTACGGCCCAGTACATCACTGGGGCCAAGCTTCCTGCCATCCAGGACCTCTATACCAAGCGGTGTCAGAGGAAGGCCCTAAAAATTGTCAAACACTCCAGCCACCCTAGTCATAGACTGTTCTCTCTGCTACCGCACGGCAAGCGGTACAGGAACGCCAAGTCTATGTCCAAGAAGCTTCTAAACAGCTTCTACCCCCAAGCCATAAGACTCCTGAACATCTAATCAAATGGCTACCTAGACTATTTGCATTGCCCCCCCTCCCCTCCCCCCTCTTTTACGCTGCTGCTACTCTCTGTCTATATCTATGCATTGTCACTTTAATAACTCTCCCCACATGTACATATTCCCTCAATTACTTAGACTAACCGGTGCCCCCGCACATTGACTCGGTACCGGTACCCCCTGTATATAGCCTCGCTATTGTTATTTTTACTGCTGCTCTTTAATTATTTGTTACTTTTATTTAGTATTATTTTATATTGTATTTTTTTGGTATTCTTTCTTAAAACTACATTGTTGGTTAAGGGCTTGTAAGTAAGCATTCCTTTTGTATTCACAGCATGTGACAAATAACATTTGATTTGATTTGACACCTGAAATGAGGAGAGTGTGCGAAAGCTGTAGTTGGCTAACTGGGCAGCCCTCTGAGGAACTGGATTGGCTATGTCTCATTACACCTCTCTCACTCTCTCTTTTGCGCAATCTCTCTCCATCCATTTCTCCAGGCATATAGTTAAGACAATTACAGATGTGAGAAGGAATAAATTACGGGAAAAATAAAAAATAAAAAATAAAAAACATTTACTGGAGCCCACCTGACTGCTGCCTGTTAGCCATACTGTCAGTATTTTTTATTCAATCAGTGTGTGTGTGCGGTGTGTGTGTGCGGTGTGTGTGTGTGTGTGTGCGGTGTGTGTGTGTGTGTGTGCGGTGTGTGTGTGCGGTGTGTGTGTGTGTGTGCGGTGTGTGTGTGCGGGTGTGTGTGTGTGTGTGTGTGTGTGTGCGGTGTGTGTGTGTGTGCGGTGTGTGTGTGTGTGTGTGTGTGCAGTGTGTGTGTGTGTGTGTGTGTGCGGTGTGTGTGTGCGGTGTGTGTGTGTGTGTGTGTGTGTGCGGTGTGTGTGTGTGTGTGTGTGCGGTGTGTGTGTGTGTGTGCGGTGTGTGTGTGTGTGCCAGTCCAAGTGGTGGTACACGCTAAACAAATGATTAGTCAGCTAACTGACGATTAGCCTGCGTTGTTTTCTCACTTCACTGCTACCACTCTGTCAAGACCAGACCGGGGTCACAGGTTTTTTTTAAGTCCAATTAAAAAATGGTTGTAAGACCCCCTTATCGTGTTCACACACAAAGTGGTTCAGAATGAGACATTAGGAGTAAGCCTGTGGAATGGAATACAGTAAGTTATATCAAGTGTGTAATATGATGACCTAGCCTAGTTTAGCATGTATAATATAATATGATAACCTAGCCTAGCCTAGTTTAGCATGTATAATGTAATATTATGACCGAGCCTAGTTTAGCCTGTACAATATAATATGATAACCTAGCCTAGCCTAGTTTAGCATGTACAATGTAATATAACCTAGTTTAGCCTGTAGAATAAAATATGATAATCTAGCCTAGCCTGTAGTATATGGTAACCTAGCCTGTAGTGTTATATGGTAACCTAGCCTGTAGTGTTATATGGTAACCTAGCCTGTAGTGTTATATGGTAACCTAGCCTGTAGTGTTATATGGTAACCTAGCCTGTAGTGTTATATGGTAACCTAGCCTAGCCTGAGGTGTTATATGGTAACCTAGCCTGCAGTGTTATATGGTAACCTAGCCTGTAGTGTTATATGGTAACCTAGCCTAGCCTGTAGTGTTATATGGTAACCTAGCCTGTAGTGTTATATGGTAACCTAGCCTAGCCTGAGGTGTTATATGGTAACCTAGCCTGCAGTGTTATATGGTAACCTAGCCTAGCCTGTAGTGTTATATGGTAGCCTAGCCTGTAGTGTTATATGGTAACCTAGCCTGTAGTGTTATATGGTAACCTAGCCTAGCCTGTAGTGTTATATGGTAACCTAGCCTGTAGTGTTATATGGTAACCTAGCCTGCAGTGTTATATGGTAACCTAGCCTGTAGTGTTATATGGTAACCTAGCCTGTAGTGTTATATGGTAACCTAGCCTGTAGTGTTAGATGGTAACCTAGCCTAGCCTGTAGTGTTATATGGTAACCTAGCCTGTAGTGTTAGATGGTAACATAGCCTGTAGTGTTATATGGTAACCTAGCCTAGCCTGTAGTGTTATATGGTAACCTAGCCTGTAGTGTTATATGGTAACCTAGCCTGCAGTGTTATATGGTAACCTAGCCTGTAGTGTTATATGGTAACCTAGCCTAGCCTGTAGTGTTATATGGTAACCTAGCCTAGCCTGAGGTGTTATATGGTAACCTAGCCTGCAGTGTTATATGGTAACCTAGCCTAGCCTGTAGTGTTATATGGTAGCCTAGCCTGTAGTGTTATATGGTAACCTAGCCTAGCCTGAGGTGTTATATGGTAACCTAGCCTGCAGTGTTATATGGTAACCTAGCCTGTAGTGTTATATGGTAACCTAGCCTAGCCTGAGGTGTTATATGGTAACCTAGCCTGCAGTGTTATATGGTAACCTAGCCTAGCCTGTAGTGTTATATGGTAGCCTAGCCTGTAGTGTTATATGGTAACCTAGCCTGTAGTGTTATATGGTAACCTAGCCTAGCCTGTAGTGTTATATGGTAACCTAGCCTGTAGTGTTATATGGTAACCTAGCCTGCAGTGTTATATGGTAACCTAGCCTAGCCTGTAGTGTTATATGGTAACCTAGCCTAGCCTGTAGTGTTATATGGTAACCTAGCCTAGCCTGTAGTGTTATATGGTAACCTAGCCTAGCCTGTAGTGTTATATGGTAACCTAGCCTGTATTGTTATATGGTAGCCTAGCCTAGCCTGTAGTGTTATATGGTAACCTAGCCTGTAGTGTTATATGGTAACATAGCCTGTAGTGTTATATGGTAACCTAGCCTGTAGTGTTATATGGTAACCTAACCTGTAGTGTTATATGGTCACCTAGCCTGTAGTGTTATATGGTAACCTAGCCTAGCCTGTAGTGTTATATGGTAGCCTAGCCTGTAGTGTTATATGGTAACCTAGCCTGTAGTGTTATATGGTAACCTAGCCTAGCCTGTAGTGTTATATGGTAACCTAGCCTGTAGTGTTATATGGTAACCTAGCCTGTAGTGTTATATGGTAACCTAGCCTGTAGTGTTATATGGTAACCTAGCCTAGCCTGAGGTGTTATATGGTAACCTAGCCTGCAGTGTTATATGGTAACCTAGCCTGTAGTGTTATATGGTAACCTAGCCTAGCCTGTAGTGTTATATGGTAACCTAGCCTGTAGTGTTATATGGTAACCTAGCCTAGCCTGAGGTGTTATATGGTAACCCTAGCCTGCAGTGTTATATGGTAACCTAGCCTAGCCTGTAGTGTTATATGGTAGCCTAGCCTGTAGTGTTATATGGTAACCTAGCCTGTAGTGTTATATGGTAACCTAGCCTAGCCTGTAGTGTTATATGGTAACCTAGCCTGTAGTGTTATATGGTAACCTAGCCTGCAGTGTTATATGGTAACCTAGCCTGTAGTGTTATATGGTAACCTAGCCTGTAGTGTTATATGGTAACCTAGCCTGTAGTGTTATATGGTAACCTAGCCTGTAGTGTTAGATGGTAACCTAGCCTAGCCTGTAGTGTTATATGGTAACATAGCCTGTAGTGTTATATGGTAACCTAGCCTAGCCTGTAGTGTTATATGGTAACCTAGCCTGTAGTGTTATATGGTAACCTAGCCTGCAGTGTTATATGGTAACCTAGCCTAGCCTGAGGTGTTATATGGTAACCTAGCCTGCAGTGTTATATGGTAACCTAGCCTAGCCTGTAGTGTTATATGGTAGCCTAGCCTGTAGTGTTATATGGTAACCTAGCCTGTAGTGTTATATGGTAACCTAGCCTAGCCTGTAGTGTTATATGGTAACCTAGCCTGTAGTGTTATATGGTAACCCTAGCCTGCAGTGTTATATGGTAACCTAGCCTAGCCTGTAGTGTTATATGGTAACCTAGCCTAGCCTGTAGTGTTATATGGTAACCTAGCCTAGCCTGTAGTGTTATATGGTAACCTAGCCTAGCCTGTAGTGTTATATGGTAACCTAGCCTGTATTGTTATATGGTAGCCTAGCCTAGCCTGTAGTGTTATATGGTAACCTAGCCTGTAGTGTTATATGGTAACATAGCCTGTAGTGTTATATGGTAACCTAGCCTGTAGTGTTATATGGTAACCTAACCTGTAGTGTTATATGGTAACCTAGCCTAGCCTGTAGTGTTATATGGTAGCCTAGCCTGTAGTGTTATATGGTAACCTAGCCTGTAGTGTTATATGGTAACCTAGCCTGTAGTGTTATATGGTAACCTAGCCTAGCCTGTAGTGTTATATGGTAGCCTAGCCTGTAGTGTTATATGGTAACCTAGCCTGTAGTGTTATATGGTAACCTAGCCTAGCCTGTAGTGTTATATGGTAGCCTAGCCTGTAGTGTTATATGGTAACCTAGCCTGTAGTGTTATATGGTAACCTAGCCTAGCCTGTAGTGTTATATGGTAACCTAGCCTGTAGTGTTATATGGTAACCTAGCCTGTAGTGTTATATGGTAACCTAGCCTGTAGTGTTATATGGTAACCTAGCCTGTAGTGTTATATGGTAACCTAGCCTAGCCTGTAGTGTTATATGGTAACCTAGCCTAGCCTGTAGTGTTATATGGTAACCTAGCCTGTAGTGTTATATGGTAACCTAGCCTAGCCTGTAGTGTTATATGGTAACCTAGCCTGTAGTGTTATATGGTAACCTAGCCTAGCCTGTAGTGTTATATGGTAGCCTAGCCTGTAGTGTTATATGGTAACCTAGCCTGTAGTGTTATATGGTAACCTAGCCTAGCCTGTAGTGTTATATGGTAACCTAGCCTGTAGTGTTATATGGTAACCTAGCCTGTAGTGTTATATGGTAACCTAGCCTGTAGTGTTATATGGTAACCTAGCCTAGCCTGTAGTGTTATATGGTAACCTAGCCTGTAGTGTTATATGGTAACCTAGCCTGTAGTGTTATATGGTAACCTAGCCTGTAGTGTTATATGGTAACCTAGCCTGTAGTGTTATATGGTAACCTAGCCTAGCCTGTAGTGTTATATGGTAACCTAGCCTAGCCTGTAGTGTTATATGGTAACCTAGCCTAGCCTGTAGTGTTATATGGTAACCTAGCCTGTAGTGTTATATGGTAACCTAGCCTGTAGTGTTATATGGTAACCTAGCCTAGCCTGTAGTGTTATATGGTAACCTAGCCTAGCCTGTAGTGTTATATGGTAACCTAGCCTGTAGTGTTATATGGTAACCTAGCCTGTAGTGTTATATGGTAACCTAGCCTAGCCTGTAGTGTTATATGGTAACATAGCCTGTAGTGTTATATGGTAACCTAGCCTAGCCTGTAGTGTTATATGGTAACCTAGCCTAGCCTGTAGTGTTATATGGTAACATAGCCTGTAGTGTTATATGGTAACCTAGCCTAGCCTGTAGTGTTATATGGTAACCTAGCCTGTAGTGTTATATGGTAACCTAGCCTAGCCTGTAGTGTTATATGGTAACCTAGCCTGTAGTGTTATATGGTAACCTAGCCTAGCCTGTAGTGTTATATGGTAACCTAGCCTACCCGGTAGCGTTATATGGTAACATAGCCTGTAGTGTTATATGGTAACCTAGCCTGTAGTGTTATATGGTAACCTAGCCTGTAGTGTTATATGGTAACCTAGCCTAGCCTGTATTATTTTATGTTAACCTAGCCTGTAGTGTTATATGGTAACCTAGCCTAGCCTGTAGTGTTATATGGTAACCTAGCCTGTAGTGTTATATGGTAACCTAGCCTACCCGGTAGCGTTATATGGTAACATAGCCTGTAGTGTTATATGGTAACCTAGCCTGTAGTGTTATATGGTAACCTAGCCTGTAGTGTTATATGGTAACCTAGCCTAGCCTGTAGTGTTATATGTTAACCTAGCCTGTAGTGTTATATGGTAACCTAGCCTAGCCTGTAGTGTTATATGGTAACCTAGCCTGTAGTGTTATATGGTAACCTAGCCTAGCCTGTAGTGTTATATGGTAGCCTAGCCTGTAGTGTTATATGGTAACCTAGCCTAGCCTGTAGTGTTATATGGTAACCTAGCCTGTAGTGTTATATGGTAACCTAGCCTGTAGTGTTATATGGTAACCTAGCCTAGCCTGTAGTGTTATATGGTAACATAGCCTAGCCTGTAGTGTTAGATGGTAACCTAGCCTGTAGTGTTAGATGGTAACATAGCCTGTAGTGTTATATGGTAACCTAGCCTAGCCTGTAGTGTTATATGGTAACCTAGCCTGTAGTGTTATATGGTAACCTAGCCTGTATTGTTATATGGTAACCTAGCCTGTAGTGTTATATGGTAACCTAGCCTAGCCTGTAGTGTTATATGGTAACATAGCCTGTAGTGTTATATGGTAACCTAGCCTGTAGTGTTATATGGTAACATAGCCTGTAGTGTTATATGGTAGCCTAGCCTGTAGTGTTATATGGTAACCTAGCCTAGCCTGTAGTGTTATATGGTAACATAGCCTGTAGTGTTAGATGGTAACCTAGCCTAGCCTGTAGTGTTATATGGTAACCTAGCCTGTAGTGTTATATGGTAACCTAGCCTGTAGTGTTATATGGTAACCTAGCCTAGCCTGTAGTGTTATATGGTAACCTAGCCTGTAGTGTTAGATGGTAACATAGCCTGTAGTGTTATATGGTAACCTAGCCTAGCCTGTAGTGTTATATGGTAACCTAGCCTGTAGTGTTATATGGTAACCTAGCCTGTAGTGTTATATGGTAACCTAGCCTGTAGTGTTATATGGTAACCTAGCCTAGCCTGTAGTGTTATATGGTACCTAGCCTGTAGTGTTATATGGTAACCTAGCCTGTAGTGTTATATGGTAACCTAGCCTGTAGTGTTATATGGTAACCTAGCCTAGCCTGTAGTGTTATATGGTAACCTAGCCTGCAGTGTTATATGGTAACCTAGCCTGTAGTGTTATACGGTAACCTAGCCTAGCCTGTAGTGTTATATGGTAACCTAGCCTAGCCTGTAGTGTTATATGGTAACCTAGCCTGTAGTGTTATATGGTAACCTAGCCTGTAGTGTTATATGGTAACCTAGCCTGTAGTGTTATATGGTAACCTAGCCTGTAGTGTTATATGGTAACCTAGCCTGTAGTGTTATATGGTAACCTAGCCTGTAGTGTTATATGGTAACCTAGCCTGTAGTGTTATATGGTAACCTAGCTTAGCCTGTAGTATATGGTAACCTAGCCTGTAGTGTTATATGGTAACCTAGCCTAGCCTGTAGTGTTAGATGGTAACCTAGCCTAGCCTGTAGTGTTAGATGGTAACATAGCCTGCAGTGTTATATGGTAACATAGCCTGTAGTGTTATATGGTAACCTAGCCTGTAGTGTTATATGGTAACCTAGCCTGTAGTGTTATATGGTAACCTAGCCTGTAGTGTTATATGGTAACCTAGCCTGTAGTGTTATATGGTAACCTAGCCTGTAGTGTTATATGGTAACATAGCCTGTAGTGTTATATGGTAACCTAGCCTAGCCTGTAGTGTTATATGGTAACCTAGCCTGTAGTGTTATATGGTAACCTAGCCTAGCCTGTAGTGTTATATGGTAGCCTAGCCTGTATTGTTATATGGTAACCTAGCCTAGCCTGTAGTGTTATATGGTAGCCTAGCCTGTATTGTTATATGGTAACCTAGCCTGTAGTGTTATATGGTAACCTAGCTTAGCCTGTAGTATATGGTAACCTAGCCTGTAGTGTTATATGGTAACCTAGCCTAGCCTGTAGTGTTATATGGTAACCTAGCCTAGCCTGTAGTGTTAGATGGTAACCTAGCCTAGCCTGTAGTGTTAGATGGTAACATAGCCTGCAGTGTTATATGGTAACATAGCCTGTAGTGTTATATGGTAACCTAGCCTAGCCTGTAGTGTTATATGGTAACCTAGCCTGTAGTGTTATATGGTAACCTAGCCTGTAGTGTTATATGGTAACCTAGCCTGTAGTGTTATATGGTAACCTAGCCTGTAGTGTTATATGGTAACCTAGCCTGTAGTGTTATATGGTAACCTAGCCTAGCCTGTAGTGTTATATGGTAGCCTAGCCTGTAGTGTTATATGGTAACCTAGCCTAGCCTGTAGTGTTATATGGTAACATAGCCTGTAGTGTTAGATGGTAACCTAGCCTAGCCTGTAGTGTTATATGGTAACCTAGCCTGTAGTGTTATATGGTAACCTAGCCTGTAGTGTTATATGGTAACCTAGCCTAGCCTGTAGTGTTATATGGTAACATAGCCTGTAGTGTTATATGGTAACCTAGCCTAGCCTGTAGTGTTATATGGTAACCTAGCCTAGCCTGTAGTGTTATATGGTAACCTAGCCTGTAGTGTTATATGGTAACCTAGCCTAGCCTGTAGTGTTATATGGTAACCTAGCCTAGCCTGTAGTGTTATATGGTAACCTAGCCTGTAGTGTTATATGGTAACCTAGCCTGTAGTGTTATATGGTAACCTAGCCTAGCCTGTAGTGTTATATGGTAACATAGCCTGTAGTGTTATATGGTAACCTAGCCTAGCCTGTAGTGTTATATGGTAACCTAGCCTAGCCTGTAGTGTTATATGGTAACCTAGCCTGTAGTGTTATATGGTAACCTAGCCTAGCCTGTAGTGTTATATGGTAACCTAGCCTAGCCTGTAGTGTTATATGGTAACCTAGCCTGTAGTGTTATATGGTAACATAGCCTGTATTGTTATATGGTAACATAACATGTAATATGCAACATGATTAGTCATTCAGTGGTGGAGAACATGTAACAACTCTGTTGATTATCTCTGACTCAGCTAGGCTGAGGGGCCAACATGGGGCCTACATGGGCTAGGCTGAGGGACCAACATGGGGCCTACATGGGCTAGGCTGAGGGGCCAACATGGGCTAGGCTGAGGGGCCAACATTGGGCCTACATGGGCTAGGCTGAGGGGCCAACATGGGCTAGGCTGAGGGGCCAACATGGGGCCTACATGGGCTAGGCTGAGGGGCCAACATGGGCTAGGCTGAGGGGCCAACATGGGCTAGGCTGAGGGGCCAACATGGGGCCTACATGGGTTCAGCTGAGGGGCCAACATGGGGCCTACATGGGTTCAGCTGAGGGGCCAACATGGGCTAGGCTGAGGGGCCAACATGGGCTAGGCTGAGGGGCCAACATGGGCTAGGCTGAGGGGCCAACATGGGGCCTACATGGGTTCAGCTGAGGGGCCAACATGGGCTAGGCTGAGGGGCCAACATGATTTGGTTGGATTCCATCCTCCTTGATAAGAGGGCTAAAAGTCTGCTGAACCGTTCAATGCCACGATTTAGGGAGGCCAGAGGGCCAGATATTATGGGATGTTTGGGCCAGAGGGCCAGATATTATGGGGTGTTTGTTTGTGTCAAGGATAGGATTAAGAAATCCTTCTACCCAATCAGTTCTTTAAAATCCATCTTCAGCTGTTCTGAGCTGCCCTTCATGACATTTGTCTCGATATCTTTTCCAACTGTCCCGTTATCTGGTTTAAATGTCCATTCTAGAATGCCGTTCTAGCCAATCAGAAACGAGTATTCAACAACGCTGTGGTATAATACAGCTCTGTAGAAATGTTAATATCCACTGGAGTAGTGTAGTGGTAGAGTAGCCCGTGGCATAGCAATACTATTTATGACACTGGACGCATAGCTAGATTAAGTCAAAACAAGATCACAGGAAGACGATAGTAGTATGTTAAAAACTCAAAGGAAACTAAATTAAATATTACATTTACATTTGAGTCATTTAGCAGACGCTCTTATCCAGAGCGACTTACAGGAGCAATTAGGGTTAAGTGCCTTGCTCAAGGGCACATCGACAGATTTTTCACCTAGTCGGCTCGGGGATTAGAACCAGCGACCTTTCGGTTACTGGCACAACGCTCTTAACCACTAAGCTACCTGCCGCCAACCACTTTTTTTATGGGGGGTGGGGGAAGAAGGATTACTTTTATACTATTTTATACTAATATGAAATCTATAATTAGGCTAGGCTAATTATAGTGAACATTTGGCCTGGGCTCTGTGTTCTCTCCTCAACCCTCCTGAGGGGGACTGGAGCATGGCTCAAAGGAAACTGGCCCTTCTCCAGAGGAGAGAATGAAAGGGGTCGAGCGAGAGACAGCAAGACACACCTGTGTCCTCACACAGACAGTCACACACACACACACACACACACACACACACACACACACACACACACACACACAGTCACAGACCGTCACACCAGTGTTGAAGGAAAAATACAAATATGCTATGCCTAAAGTTAACCCTCAATCCACAACAACCACAACTCAAAACAAATATCCAGCCAGCCCAGTGTGTTCAGCAGCTAACAGTCCTCTGTTATAAACCAGACCAGTTAGCCTCCAGCCAGCCAGCCCAGTGTGTTCAGCAGCTAACAGTCCTCTGTTATAAACCAGACCAGTTAGCCTCCAGCCAGCCAGCCCAGTGTGTTCAGCAGCTAACAGTCCTCTGTTATTAACCAGACCAGTTAGCCTCCAGCCAGCCAGCCCAGTGTGTTCAGCAGCTAACAGTCCTCTGTTATAAACCAGACCAGTTAGCCTCCAGCCAGCCAGCCCAGTGTGTTCAGCAGCTAACAGTCCTCTGTTATTAACCAGACCAGTTAGCCTCCAGCCAGCCAGCCCAGTGTGTTCAGCAGCTAACAGTCCTCTGTTATTAACCAGACCAGTTAGCCTCCAGCCAGCCAGCCCAGTGTGTTCAGCAGCTAACAGTCCTCTGTTATTAACCAGACCAGTTAGCCTCCAGCCAGCCAGCCCAGTGTGTTCAGCAGCTAACAGTCCTCTGTTATTAACCAGACCAGTTAGCCTCCAGCCAGCCAGCCCAGTGTGTTCAGCAGCTAACAGTCCTCTGTTATTAACCAGACCAGTTAGCCTCCAGCCAGCCAGCCCAGTGTGTTCAGCAGCTAACAGTCCTCTGTTATTAACCAGACCAGTTAGCCTCCAGCCAGCCAGCCCAGTGTGTTCAGCAGCTAACAGTCCTCTGTTATAAACCAGACCAGTTAGCCTCCAGCCAGCCAGCCCAGTGTGTTCAGCAGCTAACAGTCCTCTGTTATTAACCAGACCAGTTAGCCTCCAGCCAGCCAGCCCAGTGTGTTCAGCAGCTAACAGTCCTCTGTTATAAACCAGACCAATTAGCCTCCAGCCAGCCAGCCCAGTGTGTTCAGCAGCTAACAGTCCTCTGTTATTAACCAGACCAGTTAGCCTCCAGCCAGCCAGCCCAGTGTGTTCAGCAGCTAACAGTCCTCTGTTATTAACCAGACCAGTTAGCCTCCAGCCAGCCAGCCCAGTGTCAGCAGCTAACAGTCCTCTGTTATTAACCAGACCAGTTAGCCTCCAGCCAGCCAGCCCAGTGTGTTCAGCAGCTAACAGTCCTCTGTTATAAACCAGACCAGTTAGCCTCCAGCCAGCCAGCCCAGTGTGTTCAGCAGCTAACAGTCCTCTGTTATTAACCAGACCAGTTAGCCTCCAGCCAGCCAGCCCAGTGTGTTCAGCAGCTAACAGTCCTCTGTTATTAACCAGACCAGTTAGCCTCCAGCCAGCCAGCCCAGTGTGTTCAGCAGCTAACAGTCCTCTGTTATTAACCAGACCAGTTAGCCTCCAGCCAGCCAGCCCAGTGTGTTCAGTAGCTAACAGTCCTCTGTTATTAACCAGACCAGTTAGCCTCCAGCCAGCCAGCCCAGTGTGTTCAGCAGCTAACAGTCCTCTGTTATTAACCAGACCAGTTAGCCTCCAGCCAGCCAGCCCAGTGTGTTCAGCAGCTAACAGTCCTCTGTTATAAACCAGACCAGTTAGCCTCCAGCCAGCCAGCCCAGTGTGTTCAGCAGCTAACAGTCCTCTATTATTAACCAGACCAGTTAGCCTCCAGCCAGCCAGCCCAGTGTGTTCAGCAGCTAACAGTCCTCTGTTATTAACCAGACCAGTTAGCCTCCAGCCAGCCAGCCCAGTGTGTTCAGCAGCTAACAGTCCTCTATTATAAACCAGACCAGTTAGCCTCCAGCCAGCCAGCCCAGTGTGTTCAGCAGCTAACAGTCCTCTGTTATTAACCAGACCAGTTAGCCTCCAGCCAGCCAGCCCAGTGTGTTCAGCAGCTAACAGTCCTCTGTTATTAACCAGACCAGTTAGCCTCCAGCCAGCCAGCCCAGTGTGTTCAGCAGCTAACAGTCCTCTGTTATTAACCAGACCAGTTAGCCTCCAGCCAGCCAGCCCAGTGTGTTCAGCAGCTAACAGTCCTCTGTTATAAACCAGACCAATTAGCCTCCAGCCAGCCAGCCCAGTGTGTTCAGCAGCTAACAGTCCTCTGTTATTAACCAGACCAGTTAGCCTCCAGCCAGCCAGCCCAGTGTGTTCAGCAGCTAACAGTCCTCTGTTATTAACCAGACCAGTTAGCCTCCAGCCAGCCAGCCCAGTGTCAGCAGCTAACAGTCCTCTGTTATTAACCAGACCAGTTAGCCTCCAGCCAGCCAGCCCAGTGTGTTCAGCAGCTAACAGTCCTCTGTTATAAACCAGACCAGTTAGCCTCCAGCCAGCCAGCCCAGTGTGTTCAGCAGCTAACAGTCCTCTGTTATTAACCAGACCAGTTAGCCTCCAGCCAGCCAGCCCAGTGTGTTCAGCAGCTAACAGTCCTCTGTTATTAACCAGACCAGTTAGCCTCCAGCCAGCCAGCCCAGTGTGTTCAGCAGCTAACAGTCCTCTGTTATTAACCAGACCAGTTAGCCTCCAGCCAGCCAGCCCAGTGTGTTCAGTAGCTAACAGTCCTCTGTTATTAACCAGACCAGTTAGCCTCCAGCCAGCCAGCCCAGTGTGTTCAGCAGCTAACAGTCCTCTGTTATAAACCAGACCAGTTAGCCTCCAGCCAGCCAGCCCAGTGTGTTCAGCAGCTAACAGTCCTCTGTTATTAACCAGACCAGTTAGCCTCCAGCCAGCCAGCCCAGTGTGTTCAGCAGCTAACAGTCCTCTGTTATTAACCAGACCAGTTAGCCTCCAGCCAGCCAGCCCAGTGTGTTCAGCAGCTAACAGTCCTCTGTTATTAACCAGACCAGTTAGCCTCCAGCCAGCCAGCCCAGTGTGTTCAGCAGCTAACAGTCCTCTATTATAAACCAGACCAGTTAGCCTCCAGCCAGCCAGCCCAGTGTGTTCAGCAGCTAACAGTCCTCTGTTATTAACCAGACCAGTTAGCCTCCAGCCAGCCAGCCCAGTGTGTTCAGCAGCTAACAGTCCTCTGTTATTAACCAGACCAGTTAGCCTCCAGCCAGCCAGCCCAGTGTGTTCAGCAGCTAACAGTCCTCTGTTATTAACCAGACCAGTTAGCCTCCAGCCAGCCAGCCCAGTGTGTTCAGCAGCTAACAGTCCTCTGTTATTAACCAGACCAGTTAGCCTCCAGCCAGCCAGCCCAGTGTGTTCAGCAGCTAACAGTCCTCTGTTATAAACCAGACCAGTTAGCCTCCAGCCAGCCAGCCCAGTGTGTTCAGCAGCTAACAGTCCTCTGTTATTAACCAGACCAGTTAGCCTCCAGCCAGCCAGCCCAGTGTGTTCAGCAGCTAACAGTCCTCTGTTATTAACCAGACCAGTTAGCCTCCAGCCAGCCAGCCCAGTGTGTTCAGCAGCTAACAGTCCTCTATTATAAACCAGACCAGTTAGCCTCCAGCCAGCCAGCCCAGTGTGTTCAGCAGCTAACAGTCCTCTGTTATTAACCAGACCAGTTAGCCTCCAGCCAGCCAGCCCAGTGTGTTCAGCAGCTAACAGTCCTCTGTTATTAACCAGACCAGTTAGCCTCCAGCCAGCCAGCCCAGTGTGTTCAGCAGCTAACAGTCCTCTGTTATTAACCAGACCAGTTAGCCTCCAGCCAGCCAGCCCAGTGTGTTCAGCAGCTAACAGTCCTCTGTTATTAACCAGACCAGTTAGCCTCCAGCCAGCCAGCCCAGTGTGTTCAGCAGCTAACAGTCCTCTGTTATAAACCAGACCAGTTAGCCTCCAGCCAGCCAGCCCAGTGTGTTCAGCAGCTAACAGTCCTCTGTTATTAACCAGACCAGTTAGCCTCCAGCCAGCCAGCCCAGTGTGTTCAGCAGCTAACAGTCCTCTGTTATTAACCAGACCAGTTAGCCTCCAGCCAGCCAGCCCAGTGTCTTCAGCAGCTAACAGTCCTCTGTTATTAACCAGACCAGTTAGCCTCCAGCCAGCCAGCCCAGTGTCAGCAGCTAACAGTCCTCTGTTATTAACCAGACCAGTTAGCCTCCAGCCAGCCAGCCCAGTGTGTTCAGCAGCTAACAGTCCTCTGTTATTAACCAGACCAGTTAGCCTCCAGCCAGCCAGCCCAGTGTGTTCAGCAGCTAACAGTCCTCTGTTATTAACCAGACCAGTTAGCCTCCAGCCAGCCAGCCCAGTGTGTTCAGCAGCTAACAGTCCTCTGTTATTAACCAGACCAGGGCGTGGTGGAATTCTCAGCATTTTCTCCAATCATCAAAACCTCTGAAACCTCCACAACAAACAGGTCTGGACAGGACAGGACGGGACGGGACAGGTATAGGACAGGACAGGACGGGACAGGTATAGCCAGTGCAACACAGGGGTTAAAAACGCACAGCAGAGTAGCACACACACACACACACAAACTTGTGTATCAAAATAAAACTCCTACATTGTGAGTGTAAAGAATGAAACACACTGAGAATCTCACTGCCGTTAGACTGTTTATAGGTACGTATCCCAGTGGGAGGCCGTTCTTTGTTCTTTCTAGAACAAAAGCGGTACATGCTGTGTGCCGACCCGGTGGTGACGAACCTGCCGTTTCTACTTGTAGAATCACAACGCTCGTCAGTGGCCAACAGCTGGACTTTGA